>NC_060157.1:3077358-3086002 GCF_021292245.1 Micropterus dolomieu
TGCAGAACTGGCTGGGGTCTTTGCCAACATTTTCAATACCTCCCTCCGTCAAAACTCAGTATCTAAGTGCTTTAAAGAATCCATTATCATCCCAGTTTCCAAAAACAAGACCATCTCTTGCCTCAATGATTATCAACCTAATGCGTTGACATCAGCAGTTATGAAGTCATTTGAGCGCATCATACTCAGTTACCTAAAAACTGTCACCATCCCCCTCATGGACCCGTTCCAATTAGCATACACAGCCAACAGGTCAGTTGAGGACACAGTCAACTTAGCAATTTATCACATACTGAATCACCTCGAGTCCGCAAATACATATTCCGTTTATGGATTTTAGTTATTTTAATATATAATTCAATAAACCCGGCCAGACTGCTTAATATACTACTGGACATGAATATGGACCCTTGCATCAGTTACTGGATTCATAGTTTTCTATGGAATAGGCAACAGAAGGTAAAGATTAAAAATAATACATCCTTCCCTCTGTTACTCAGCACAGGTGTACCTCCAAGGCTGTGTCCTCTCACCCTGGCTTTTTCCATTTTCCCCTCTACACAAACCATTTTACATCACACCACAGTTCTGTCAACCTATATAAATATGCGGACAATACAACTATTATAGGACTCATTACCAACAACCAAGAAACTGCATACCATGCACAGATCAACCAAGTAGTGACCTGGTGTACAGACCATGATCTTTTACTTAAAACATCAAAAATAAAAGAACTTATCGTCGATCTGAGACGTCAGCCATCCTCCAAAACACCTGTGCTCATTGATGGCGAACCCATCTCCATCACTGATACATTCAAATTTCTTGGGATACACATCTGTAACAATCTTAAATGGAAAATCAACACAGATAATAGAAAAAAAACTTTTTCCATCTTCGACAGCTTAAGGTCTCATCTCCTGCTCCGCTTCTACATGGCCATCGTCGAAAGCATCTTCATCTCATCCATCACAGTCTGGTTTGGCAGTCTTGACTCATTTTCCCGGAAGAAATTACAGCGTTTCATTAACAGAGCATCTAAAGTTATCGGTTCACCCTAACCATCCCTTGATTCACTCTATCACAAACGGACACTATGCAGAGCCCACAAGATAATTTCTGATACTTCACATCCTGCACATTTCGCCTTCAAACTATTGCCCTCTAGGAGGCGTTACAGGACAATAGCCTGCAGAACAACTCGCTTTAAAAACAGTTTTATTCCAAAAGCGATACACATTCTGAACTCTGATCTCTGAACGCTGAGGACAGTGGATTAAGCATGACCCCTCATGTATTATGTGCTATATATAGTAATGTGGTGTCTGTAATATGTATGTATGTATGTATGTATGTTATTTAGACATTAACATATAAAGTATCTATTATCTAAATGTTGGAACCTGTATCAAAAAGCTGTACTGGAAACAAATTCCACCAGCCTGGCTGTGTGGTCATTAAATTAAATCAATCAATCAATCAATCCTGTTATCACGGGAGAACAGAGTTAAAAAAATGTCTGAATAGATGCCCACTTAGGGCTTCCGTACCTTGCTGCTGTTATGAATATGATGATGTGTTCTTATTCAGATGTCATGTTGTTCTCTGATGAATTCTGCTACTAGTTTCTGAAGCAGCATTTCCACAATATAATCCAGCCAATTGAAAATTAATGTAAAGCAATTTAAACTAAACTAAATGTTTACTATCCATTATTTGTTGTTGCTCATTTATGTATTTCATGTTAGAAAGCAAGTGAATTGGAAAACAGCTAAAAGTGTAAAAACAGCAGACACCATAACAACTGCTGTAGAGTCAGTTCATCTCATCTTCACCTCTTCTGCATTGTTCCTTGGACCTTCTGTCACCTCTTACACCACCCTCATTAACCTGCAGTCTGTTTTACAGTCAGCGTACAATACAGGAAGTACTGACCATCAGGGTTCTCTGTTCATCTTTCCAACAGCACTGTGTGGTGTTATACACTGTGTGTGTATATGTGTGTGTATATATATATATATGTATGTATGTATATATATATATATATATATATACATACATACAGTCCACATTGGGCCATATCAGCCATTTTCCTTCGCTGGTGCCATGTGACTCGTTAGTGAGGTCTCAGGTGTGAATGGGGAGCAGGTGTGTTAAATTTGGTGTTATCGTACTGGTCACTTCAACATGGCACCTCATGGCAAAGAACTCTCTGAGGATCTGAAAAAAAGAATGCTTGCTCTACATAAAGATGGCCGAGGCTATAAAAAGATTGCCAAGACCCTGAAACTGAGCTGCTGCACGGTGGCCAAGACCATACGGCGGTTCTACAGGACAGGTTCCACTCAGAACAGGCCTCGCCATGGTCGACCAAAGAAGTTGAGTGCACGTGCTCAGCATCTCTTACGTAATCTTAAATGCATGCACAAGTGAAAATCCGTTTTAAATGCATCACTCCAAATGCAGAATACATTAAATCAATTCATTTTAACACTCATCCTGCTCTCATTTCTTTCTGACGTTAAAAAGGAGAGAAAAGGCCTTCCTCCTGCTCCTTTAACCACAGATAAGGCTGCTTGTCTCTTCACAACTGTCACATTAGCAAATATTGCCTTCTTTGCAGTTCAAAACAATAATTTTGACATCATCAGGGGATACGTATAGAGAATGTTATCTCAAAATACAAGTTTTAAAACTTATTAAAAAATATTATAAACTCAGAATAATATAAATTTAAAGCTGAAAACTCCTCTTATCTTCACACCTCTTTTCACGCTTCCCTTCGTGTGAGCTACACGCACGCGTCCTCAGAGACGCCTTTTTTATTTATCTTAAGGGTTGAGTTGCCAGCAAGAGCGAACTTTCGCTTCCTCTTTACTGGGAATCAACATATATAATCTGAAATATGATCATGTACAACAGTAGCTCTCTGGAGGTTGAGCAAATTTCAGGGCAGAAGAGACTGCAGAGACACACTAAAACATAAAACTGTATTTAAAAAAAAAAACGTCTTCCTCACTTCATCTCTGTACTCTTGCAATCCGAGCTAAGCAGTCAACAATTATCAGTCTTAAAGCACAGGTCATCAGAGTTAAAGCACAGGCAAATCATATGGCTGGTATATGTGTCAGGCAGTCAAATTCTTTCTATGAAGGCCTCCAAAGAACCAGAACCAGTTGCTTCCAGTGTCCTTTTCTTCACACTTTTCTCATTCTCGCAACAATATATATGCACAAACACATTTTGAAGCATAATGAGTGTATTTATAGCTTTTGTAATAGCTTTTCTTTTTTTATGATGTACTTGATTGTGCTTTTCAGAGGTTTTCTTAAAACCTTATTTTACTAAAATGTGATATAGTAAAGTTCCCTGCAACCCTGTACGCAGGATAAGCGGTTGACGATGGATATAGTAAAGTTGAATTTATCATATTTGTCCAACAAAATATACTCGTGATTAAGATAATATTTATTAGTAGTTCTCACGAGTATATTATATATAATGTACCACAATACAAGTTTATAAGTATTAGTAGGTTTAAATGCATATGTATCTATATGCTTGACTGTCCTTGATTGTGTATTTTCATATACATGTTACAGGTTATTTGCTGATTACTTGACTCTCTTTAATGCTGCAATATTTCAGTTATCTTTATTGTGAACTAGATGTACTTTAACTTCCTTATCATTAAGTTAAACCTAAAGAGTTGAAATAAATAAATAAAAATGTAGGTGCTACATCAATGTCTTTATTAATCTATAATGAATAAATAAAGCTGCAACCAAAGCTTATTTCCATTTTAAATTAAACTGTTCATCTGACGAATAGATCATTGTTTTGTTGTTAAACGTCAGGACAAAGTAAATAATAAGTAGTACGTAAATAAAGTCACTGAGAGGTGGAGGTTTCAGTTCTTTTAAAGCATTAATTTTACGTATATAATTAGTCTTGACTGCAACTTTTCCTGTCATGTGTTTCTTCATTTACATATAACCCTGTTATTCTAAAATAAAGAGTTTTTATTTAATTTTGTTTTGTTATTTAAAGTAAATAAGATACCTTTATTCAGTTAATGGAAAAAGTACAAAAACATTTTTGTGTGGGACAGAGAGCCCACATTCGATGCTGCTGGAGGATATTTTGGTTTTGAGGTTTGAAAAAATAGAGAAGTTTGGGTATTGAGTGTCAGTGTGTTAACCAGAGCAAATACAATCAAAAAGAGGAAACCTTCTCTTTTTCAGTAACTTTCTTACTTGAAGCAGCTTTGTGATTTGTGCTGCACATATCAGTTGCCTTGCTGATAATGTTTCACATAAAACTGCTCTCTGACAGCACTGCCATTTTTGAGGCAGAACTCCACACACATACATGCACTTATGCTCAGTCTCACATCCAGAGACACTGAAGACTGTCACGTGCAGTGATTGTTAATGTGTCAACCTGAGCACAGGTAATCACGAACAAGAAACACATAAGTCTCTTACTGATCCGACCATTTGTCTTTAAATTTTAACAGGACAAGGGTGTTGAAATTCTTTCGCTTTTTTTTTTTAAGTGTGTGATTTAATAATATTTTCAGTCAACATATTCTGGATCAAACTAAAGATAGCAAACCAACAGAAAGAGAGATAGAGGAAGGAAATATAAAATTAAAGCACATTCATCTTCCTGACTGATCAGACAGAGTGGAAGGAGTGAAGTGATAGAGGCAGTTCTACTTCAGTTGAATGATTTGTCTCCATCAGTATCTAATTCAGAATGAATATCCACCGTGTTCTGTTCTTCTGCTTCTTCTCAGGTGAGGACTGATTACCTGACTGTCTCTTTAAAGCTGTATCACACACTTTTTGGTCACTGTGTTCTTATTCAGGTGTCCTGTTGTTCTCTGATGTTTTCTGTTACTAGTTTCACAATCTAATCCATTTGAAAATAAATGTAAAGCAATTTAAACTAAACTTAATATTCATCATCCGTTATTAATAGCTGCTCATTTATCTAGTTAATGTTAGAAAGTAGGTGAATTTGAAAACAGCTAAAAGTGCAAAAAAAGCAACCACCATAACAACTGCTGTAGAGTCAGTTCATCTCATCTCATCCTTTCATCTTCACCTCTTCTGCTCATTTGATCTCTCTGTATTGTTCCTTGGACCTTCTATCACCTCTTACACCACCCTCATTAACCTGCAGTCTGTTTTACAGTCAGCGTACAACACAGGAAGTACTGACCATCAGGGTTCTCTGTTCATCTTTCCAACAGCACTGTGTGGTGGAAACACTGGGCTCATCAGCGCACAAGTCTACATATTTACAGGAGCTGAGGGAGGAACTGGTGCAATTAGTTGCTATTTGCCTCTGTCTGGAAGCAGGAAGTTCTTCTGTAAGAACGAATGTAAAGCAGAAGATATTCTGGTTAAAACAGATGATGTCAGAGCTCAGAGTGGCAGATACAGCATTAAATACAGAGATGGACCTTCTGGAAGAGGAATTGTGACTGTGACCATCACACATCTGACCAAGTCTGACTCAGGACGGTACAGGTGTGGTCTGGGCGGGACTTCGGTTCCAGAATCATTCAGGGACTTTGAGGTCAGAGTTTCAGATGGTGAGTTTCTACTGAAAGTCATTAAACAGGATATATTTAGTAAATTCAACATGTTTAGTTTTAGTTTGAGATTTTTAAAGCTTAGGAAAAATATACATTTAAATTGTGGGGAGAATGTGAGTGATTTATGATGTATGGACTCTCAATTTATTGATATTAGATCAAATGATTTCCCTTCTAGTCACAGCCTGTGGTTGAACTGGGCAGCTCTCAGTGTGACTCTGTGGATCTGTGTTAATGTGAAGCAGGAAGTACTGTGATCAGACGCGTCTTACAGGAAGAACAGAAAGTAACTAATGATTGTTTCTCTTTTCAGCAACTGGAATCTCTGGTTTTCTCCGTACATATACTGAAGGAGAAAACGCGACAATTGGATGCAGCGATACTGTCTATGGAAGGCAGAAGTTCTTCTGTAAAGGTGAATGTAAAAAAGAAGAGGACATTATCATTGAAACAGATGAGAACAGAACTCAGAGTGGCAGATACAGCATCGAATATAAAGAAGGATCTGTATTTGGACTGTATGTGAGCATCACACGGGTGACCAAGTTGGACTCAGGACAGTACAGGTGTGGTTACGGCAGAGCTCTGTCTCCAGATTCATACCGCAAGCTTCAGATCATTGTCATAGATGGTGAGTTTTTGGTTTATTGAATGTCATAAAAATGTGTCTTCATAATCCATCTACCTCCTGTTCAGAGCACGTTAATTAAAAAAAAAGTCCAAGGTGGATGTGATCCAGAAAGGGTTAATGGTGGGCAACTTAAACCCCAGCCGTATATTTTAATGATCAGATTTGCATTGATGATAATGGTATGGACGGACCTTCATCGCCAGATCCCTACCGGGAGTTTGAGATCTTTGTCTCAGATGGTGAGTTTACACTTAAAGTAAAATGAAAATAAATGAGAATAAATATGTTTGTTCATGTCTCTGGAGGTCTGAAGAAATTTTTCACTGACAGCTGCTGATGTATATCCCCAGTGAACTCGGATAAATGTTCATTTAAAACCGTTCAGCTGACACACAGACACAGACTCATTTCTCTCATCAGGATTTCTGCATGTTTATGTTCACAGTTCCAACCACTTTAAAACCAACATCGACTCTACCGGTCTTTTTAACATCAGACCCATCAGTCTCCACACCAACACAGATTTCTCAGACTGACCAGCAGCAGACTGGGACAGCATCACCTCGAGGTACATCCACACACTGTTTGATGAAAATCTAAGACTGAAAGCAATGACATGCAATTGTCCTTTCAGCACCTAGCAAAGCTTCTCAGCCAGTGGCTTTGGAGAAGGTCCCAGTCAAAGCTGTGAAATGTGTGCATTGTCTCTGTGTGCATGTGTGTGTATGTACAATAGATCTGCGTGTTTTTATGCAAGTACATAATTGAAGTGCTTGTTTGTACATTATTGCAAGGAATAGCTCCATCAAACACAAATGACATCCAGATTTATACATCACACTCCACTTATTCCAGATTTGTACAAGCGACTAACGGTCCCAGTTTCCCCATCACTCTGCGTGCTGGGGGACTTAAGTGACATTAGTATAGAGGTTGACACATCATACATGCTTCTCACTGCCTTATGCATCGCCAAGAAAACTATCCTCATGAACTGGAAGGCCAAAAAGAATATAATTATCACCCAATATCGGAATCACCTTATAGATCACATTAGCAGGCAGTAAATGTCTGCTGTAAAAAAAAACAAATTGACACAATTCCAATCTCTCTGGTCCCCTTTGATCAACTTTATCACTTAATGGGGGTGGGTGTGTCCTGCCTTGCTGGTCAGGGTCCCGTATGGCCGGTAGGTGTGTCTGCGGTGCGGGCGTGGGGGACTGTTTATTTATTTCTTTTTTTAATGTTGGTTGATGGCGTGGTGTTGGCGGGGGGCGGTGGTGCGGCGCTCGAGCTGCCTAGGACGGGGGGACCGGTGTTCGCCCTGTATTCGGCGTGCCGCTGCTGCGGGGTGGGTAGCCACTCTGCTTGGGTGTCGCGCGGTTGTTGGTATCGGTGCGCGGGTGGTGATTTTGACTCGCGCGCTGTGCGGATGTGGTGGCGCTCGGTGCTTGGCTGCTTGGATGCATTGTGCTTTTTCCCTGGGCAGGGTCTCTGAATGGCTGCTGGGCGTTTAGTTTGTGCATTGGAGTCCGGGGGAGGCATTTCCTCGTTGGCTTGGAGGGACCTGTTTGCGTCCCTGTTTTGCTTCGTTGGCCTCGGATCCGTGCTTCCCCATTTCTCTTGGCCAGTTGTTGGACCCCTCTGGATACTGAGGTATATAGTTAGTTTTCGGAATGTGCAGTGTGGGTGCGGGCAGGGCTGTGCAGGGCAGTTCTTGGCCCTTGACAGGTGGGTGGGTTGTTGGTGGCATGCAGCTGAGCTACTTGATTTTGCCTCGTTGCTGGTTTGGCTGGTGTTGCACGGCGGCCGGGAGGCGTGCTGGGCATGGGGGATGTCGGCAGGTGCACGGTGACCTGTGCGGCGCGTTTGCTGCCGGGCTGGGACTTGCTGCTGGTGTTTCTCTCCGCTGGCTTTCGCTGTCGTGTTGTTCCGTTTGCTCTCTCTCGTTTGCACGACCTCGCACGCGGGATTCGCAGGGGGCTGCTGGGCATTGGGTGTCGCCGTGCTCGCGCAGTGTCCGCATTGGGCTCGTCACTTGTGCATTGGTGTTGATGATTGCGTGGCATTTGGGCATTTTTTTTATCCTCATGTGGAGTTTGTGTTGAAGGCTGTGGGTTATGTTGTCGGGGCAAACGAGGCTCTCACACAGCCCGCCAGGAAATCAGGACGGCTGAGTCAGTGGTATATTCTTTTTAGTCTCTTCTTATAACATACTCTCACAGGAGAGCTTTCCCTGATTTTATTTATCTTTCTACTAACCGTTTTTTGATTAAGTCTTTCCTTCTTTTAATCATATCTTGGTATCTGTTTATATGTGTTTATTGTCTTTGCACTTGTGAAGCACTTTGTAACATGGTTTTGAAAAGTGCTCTATAAATAAAGATTATTATTATTATATT
>NC_060157.1:3086022-3093835 GCF_021292245.1 Micropterus dolomieu
CATAACTGGTTGGACTTTGTCTGTCTAGTGGTTACAATATGACAGACAGGGTTGAACAAATGGCTATAACAAAATAATTTAATTTAAAAGACCTGTCCTCAGATGAAAGCATTGTTCTCAGCTGAAGAATGATTCACACACGGTTCAGTCAGTGTTGTCCGGACTTTGAATGTGGTGTCCAATTTTATGATTTTCCTGGACACCTGCTAGAAAGAAAAAAAAGCTGAAAATCAAATGCTTAATAGTTTTATTGATATTTGTTGATTTTGTGTACCTTGATTAAGTGCAATGAGCTCCGACAGACTATTTCCACTTCATTGATGGACCCTGTGGGTGAAGTCTGGTGAACTACCCAATGAGAAAGAACGCAATGTGTTCCAGAAAATTCTTCTCTTCAAGGAATTAACTTTTCTTCAACAACATGTTCTTCTACAGAACGTCTTGGGTTACGTATGTAACCCTTGTTCGTGGCAGGGCTGAACTATGTGCCGGGTGCAGAAGGAAGGTCCAGACTGTAAAACCGGATAAAAGTGTGAGGGGTGGTCCAGCCAGCCGCGTCACAATAATCCTGGGGTGACGCCCCTGCAAGGAGGGCCCGAGTAGAGTGCGCCCTTACGGCCATAGGTGAAGGCAAACTGCGCACCTGATAGGCCAGGGAAATAGTCTGAACGATCCAGTTGCTGATGGTGTGTTTAGAAGCGGGGATCCCAGCCTTGGGGGACCCGAAACACACCAGCAACTGGTCTGCTTTCCTCCACCGGGAAGACCTCAGAGTGAAAATACTCAGTGCTCTGACCGGGCAGAGCAGATGAAGTCTCCCGTCCTCCGCCGTCACATGAGGTGGGGGATGAAACGCCTGCAGCACCGTGGACCCTGCCAGTCTGGCCGGAACCTTAGGGACATAACCTGGACAAGGGTGCAGGATGGCCCTGACCCTCCCAGGGGCAATAGTTTCATTCATAGTTCAGCCCTGCCACGCCCAGAGGCGTTCCCGTAGTGTCGTCACCGACACAGTTCGAGTTCCCTCGAAGGGGAACTTAAATATGTAAATGCATGTGTATTTATGTAAACTATATTTTTGTTTTTAGATTTAGCATATTTAAAAATAGAACAGTTATTCAGGTGTTACTATTAGTTTGACAGCACTGCATGAACAGGGCCTCAGGTCCCACATGTTAAATCATCATTTATTAATCAGGAAGCATCTGTAAAACCTCCACCACAGGTTGGATCTCCTTCACCGCTGTGCTGCTGTATGTTTTCTCTATTCCTTTCATCATCGTCTTCCTCTCAGGGCTGACACTGATGATAATCTGTATTCAGAGGAACACCAAACCTAAAGGTGAGGCAACAGGAAACACTTACACAGCAACAACAACAAGTGAAACTTCCCATTTCTCATTAAAAATAGCATTTCAGTCAGGACACTCACGTCAAAGTTTTAAAGACTTGCAACAATACATACTGTAGTTTGACAGTGTGGCTCTGCTCATGTAATTCTCTGGAACAAATCTGAGGAACAGACTGTCACTGAGCTCACACAACCACAAAATGTAATGAACTAAATGCTAATACATGAGGAATGTGCACAATGAGATTTGTTTTTATTGGTTTGTTTCATCATTTATAATATAGAAAAATTGTCTGTTTCACAGGTTTGCAGACCAGAGGAAATTCAGATGGCACAAACATGGAGGTGACTTTCTTTAACTCTTTGATTACTCTCACTGTTGGATAAGATGTACCAATGTAGGTGACAACCATTAAAGATGCCAATCCTCAGGATTGGAATCAGGGTGATATTTTAACATGCTGATCCTTTCTTTACTGAACTCTGCTGTGTTTACTCACGTTGTTGAGTTGCAGCGCAGCTCTCCTTCACGCCTACAGTGCAGCATTGTTCATTTTCACGCATGCGTGAAGGATCTTGGACTCTTCCGTTCACTCGTCACACGTCAGCTGCACGGGCTCCGTCAGTAGAGGAAACAGAATTGATTAGTTCACGACTCTCAACTGTGGGTCTCTAGGTTTGAGTCATTCATTCGTCACGTGACAGCTCCTACTGTGGAGCAGGAATGAACTACGCATTCACCGCTGACATTCTCCTCAGTCTTTTGTTCAATCTGCAGGCTGAGTTACTGCCACCGCCGGAGAATGAGAGGCTACGATGGCCCATAGGTCTCAGGCCTAATACAAACTAACTAAACTAATTGTGTTGTGGCTTTTGTATTAGGCCTGAAACCTACGGGCCACCGTAAGAGGCAGGTCGGCTGTTAGGTAACAGTCACTGGACTGACATTATATAGCTATTTTGATAATGTAACATTTAATAAAGCATAACGTTATTACAGAGCAGTGATGTTGTGCTAAGTTATAGTTTTAACACAGCCGTACTGTAACTTTAGTCCTGCTAGTGTTTAACATTAGAGCTAACAGCTGATGAGAGTTGTTCTGGGTCCACTTCAGAGCCCTGACAGGGTTCTACCTGGAGCTGAATTACCTCAGAGGTCGTCTCCTCTCCAAAACAAACAGACCCGGTCATTAAAACATTAAAACATAGCCACGTAGCAACGTTAGCGTTAACCCTGTAAACAGCTAACAGCTGATCCAGGTCCACCAGAGAACGCAACGTAACTTTTCCTTTTTATTTACCAACAGAGCCGTGCTGTTGTTTCACAGCTCATGACTGGTGAACAACCTGCAGTGTTTGAGAGATGTGCTCATGTGTGTTTCTCTGTCTGCAGAATCAGGACCTGATGTGGCCCATTCTGCGTCCAGACTTGCCAAACTGCTGCGTTTATATAATGTGTTAATATTTCTTTGTTCCTCTCTCTGTGCTGGAGTTCTTTAAGCACTTGGTGGCTTGATCCAGATTATTATTAAATTGGTTGAATTTTAATAAGAGTGTGTTTATTCATATAGTGTATCAAGCTTATTACTATAATATTAATATATTTACTGCAAATCTGATCTACTACTCATCTACTCATGGATAGGGACGTTAGGCTACTGTATGAATGAGCACGTCAGAGATAATGCTAAAAGGTACCTTTAGCGTCAAAGCCCCAACCAGAGACTTTAAACTTTTGCTGTAGAAAGTTTGTGAACAGCGGAACAGTGGGATAATCAAATGTCAACAGAAACAAAATCACTTCTGCAGCATAATCCTCTTTCTTCACTTCTTCACAAATATAGCCAAGCAGTGTCTCCACCCTCATGTAGAAACTGGTTATGATGGTTTTTGTTTCCTGCCTCCTGCTCTCACATGTCACCTCCAAAAATGTATTTAAAGGGATGTCTGTATTTCACTGTAGGTCATTCTCTGTCAAAATGTTTGTGTTTTTTTGTTTTCAGATCGCCCTCGATGAGAACTGTCATCCAGTTTCTACATCTGAACCCACCTACGAGAGCCTCGATCCTGCCAGCAGGGATCAGAACCAGACCTACTCTACACTCACACACAACACAAATGATGCTGTTTGTGTCTCACTGAGCACTGCAACTCTGCCATATACTCAGGTATTCAGGTAGATTAACACTTTCTCACCAAGAAGCAGTCCACATGATCTTTAGCAGGTTTTAATAGGAAAAAAGCACTTAGACCTACACGTTAGTGGTGGAACTTAAAAAATTAGACCTTCCCCGACTGTCTTGGTTTCTTATAACAGCCTGTGGACAGATGTAAAGGACATAGAATTGCTTTTCTGGCTAAATCCATACGCTTCTGGTTCCTTCTTTTCTGCTCCGCTACCACAGACTGTATATAAGAAAAACGTAGTCATCGGGACGTCACCCGTTGGTTTTTTGAATGCAGTTTTGAAGCCTCGAATTTGGCTATGCTGTCATGTTGAGTTTTAACCAGCGGCACCGGACATGACCAAATTTGAGTGAGACGGTTGAGCTAACGGCCGTGTGCGGAGCTAGCTAGCTTGCTATGAAATGAAACACAGCGATTTTCTCGGAGCCCATACAAGTCTGATATGCCAAACTACCTCAGCATATACAATCCACAATACTTAACAGAACAGGGAAAAATCAGGTGGATACGTCACACTTTCACGGAGTTATAAGAAAAGAAGCTGTTTTCAGTCACGGAAAGTAAATTCACTCAAGCAATTTTTTTTTTTAATGACAAGTTGTGTTTATCGTTCCAAGTGACATGGTCACGATCACATAAAAGATTAGTTAGTACTTTAACGCATCCTGAAGTTTTAAATGTCGAAGTTTTACAGTTTAGAAGCTAGTGAAGTTTAAACGTTGAGAGTCACTGTCGGGACGATTGAAACAGGTGTTTCATTCGTCCCGACATGCAGTCATTCTACCTTATTTAGATACGGCGGGAGGGGGGCAGAGTCCACCAGGCTGCAGGCTGGACCACCAGGATGCTCACAGCCAAATAACAGGATCTTCACAGTAGACCAGGAAAACAGGCTGCAGATGTACATAAAAAGGGCAGCCGATAGGCCTATCTGATTCAAATATGCATTAGCTTTTAGATTTTCATGTTAGCTAAGTTATATTTATACTATTTTTATTTTAAGAAAAAGGACATAATGAATTTACAATAGCGTATTAAGAAGGGCAGTGTCAAGCTTTTTAAATAAAAACAAGAATAACTTGAACTATTTAAATGTATGTTGTTGTGTTTCATCCGTCCCGCACAGTAGGGACGAATGAAACAATGCGCACCTTTCCTTCAAAGTGAAATTATACTGAAGTCGTTCCACATTTTAACACGATCACAACTGGTATTGATAGAACACACGTGAGTTTTTGATGACAACAACAAATGATTCTGTCTGTAACGTTATATTTTAAAATGACGTATATCTGAAAAGTGTTTCATTCGTCCCGGCTCTCCCCTACTCACCAGAAAAAGTGAACAGCCAACTCCTAATAAGCTTCTTCAACGGCGCTGGTTAAATTTACACAGTGCAGTGGGTACGAGTCGGCTCTAGCCTGATTGACAGGTTGTCATGGTAACGACATGTCAATCATAGGTAATCCTGCCCTGAAGCATCCTCTGCTTTATGGTCTATTTTAAAATAAATGGGACCGTCATTTGTGTTCATCATTTTGTGTTGAAGACATGAAACTAGCGACTGAGACCATAAACTCATCAGGAAAGTGTTTACTGAGGTAATTATTCAGCTGTGAAGTTGCTTCATTTTCCATTATTTCTAATGGATCCAGACTTCTTTTTGCAACCAGAAGAATCGCCCCATGCTGGCCGATACAGATTTACGGGTGACGGCTTCACATCGCTCACCACAAACTTCCCGCTTCTATCCCCTACAGAACCAAAAGTCTGAAACATTTGGCTGCCGGTGTGAGCAGCCAGTGCCAGCCAATTATTATTAGTTAATAGATTTAATTATATAATTATTTACTCTAAATTTACATTTACTTTATTATGTCATATCAATAAAATTATACTTGTTCTAATAATGAAATATCATGCTGGGCAGCTAGCTTTTTTGTGCATGACAATATGTTTTAGTTTATATCTCTTCTGTCATTTTCTTTTCGTTTATTAATGGTAATGTTTTTATCTTGGCCTGTGTATACTTTGTGTGTATTAATAGATAATGGAAGAATAAAACTGATGTGGATTCTCAACAAAATAAAGAATCAACAATATAAAAATCAGTTTTGCTATCCTGTCATCAATCAAGCTGTCCACAGATAACTGAAAAACCAGAGACCACCAAAACAATATTCAGGGTATATAGCTTCCACTTTGCCCAGATCTCTCTCAGTACAAATATATTGGATATCAAAAGACTGTCTGATAAATATATATATTACAGTTTTTCTCGATTGCTTAAACACGTTTCCTGAAATTATGCCTCTTTTTCTCGAAACTCTAAACACAAATCTAAACCCAAACATCCTATTTTCAGGTCAAGATGAAGCTCTGCACTCAAAACCATTCCATCTTGCTGAAAAACCAAACTTTGCCCTCAGACATAACACACAGGCCCTCAGAGACACACACACTGCAACACAGTCTGACACACTGGTGAGATATATTCAAAACAATACAACAAAAACTGGTTCTAAGTAATTGTTGCTTGTGGTTCTCCCCCTCAGAAACACGATGAACACAACAAAAGAAATAACAAATGTTAACATTTGCACATTTTTTATTCCTTAGTGTGCTGTACAGTACAACACACCAAACAACTAATTATTCTGCCCCAGCGTCCTGTCTTTGGTCTGGGACAGCCCAGAGATTCCTGTTCTCCATCTCCTCCTCCTACTCCTGCTGTTCTTCTTCCTGCATCTCTTCCTCCTCCACTGTTCAAAACAGGTAATCTGACCTTTGACCTATTTATAGGTCTACTGAATACTAAAGCAGTGATTGGTTAGAGATCAGTTAAGCAGTTAGTGTTTGCACATGTGAAGAGTGGGAAGTGTGACCTGCTAAAGAAGCTAGCATTTTGATTGGTTGTGTTTGGAAAAGGAAGGCAAGTCACTTCCTGTTAGATTTTTGTGTAAAAAAACAGTTTTAGAGATTTCATGTGTGAGAGGTTTCAAAAACTGTGTGGCATGTAAAGATTTTGTGTGTAAGCAGTCGTGAAAAACTAATAAAAACTATTTATTACCATTCCCTGCCCCACCAGATACCCTAAGACTTTTTCCCAAGCACCTTCTCTTCTGTTCTCTCTTCCCTCAGCAGTCTCTCACTACGGTCCAATCCCCATCTCCACCCTAAAGCACACACACTGGATCTGTTGACGGATCCTATTCATCTTCTGTGACAGGCAGGAGCTCCTGCGGTGCATGATGGACACGCCGTGGAGAGCTGACTTACCAGTCGCTGTATCTGAATTTGTACAAACACAAATTGCTCAACTTTACGGAAATTAGCCTGTTCAACACAACACACCAGGCTCACGAAACAGACAGCAAACTGTAAAACTAGGCAGTGCTGATCAAATATGAATCAAGATTCTCTTACAGGGTTGCTTATTTCTTGCCTCAGAGGTTTTCAGAAACATATTTCTCTGATTAGATCGTTGAAAACAGACAATCCACAGCTAAGCACGACCCAACTTGCAGTTTTGTCACCCAGTTGCAGAGCATTCATTGGTTGGCTGCATCCAGATGCATCTTTGATTCTGTGTGTGTCCAGTTTAAGACCTGAACCCTCACAGACATTTTATAGTGTGAACAAATATACAACACGTTGGTGACGCTCCAGGGTCAGCTCATTCTCATTGGCTATTGTTGTTGGTACAGCACAGTAGGCTTATGGTTTAAGGTTTATTTGCACAGTACAAAATATTTTAATAAAAAAACAAAACTATAACTCTGTCAATAGCTTTGTGTTTTTGCCTTGCGTGACTGATAAGACCCAATCAGGAAGCCAAACGTGAGTGTCTGCATCATCATTTCTCAAGTCCTCCATTTTCTTCTGTCCTCACCAAAACGTTACCTTGGAGTTTTAAAACGAAAAACGGGGTCACCAGCATTTTTAAACTTCTCTGTTTTAGATCTTGGGATTCACAGTTTTAGTTTGGACGGGAGGTGGAAATGTAGCTCAGCTTGGGAACAAAATGTATTCCAGGTGTAGGAGCCAAATGGGTAGTTCTCCTCCAAGCCACAGGGGGATGATGATATTGCATTGTGTTATTAGGGCCGATTCTGGCCTCATGTAATTTAAGTTCCTGTACTGATGCAAACAGGTGTTTGAAGAGGAGCAAACAGGTTTTTTTTTACTGTGCTCGGATTATGTTGTTTGTTTTACTTTATATGATTTAGTGTTATGGATTGGAAGTGGACGCTCTAAGGACGCAGGAAACAAATG
>NC_060157.1:3093855-3106927 GCF_021292245.1 Micropterus dolomieu
TACGGAAATTAGCCTGTTCAACACAACACACCAGGCTCACGAAACAGACAGCAAACTGTAAAACTAGGCAGTGCTGATCAAATATGAATCAAGATTCTCTTACAGGGTTGCTTATTTCTTGCCTCAGAGGTTTTCAGAAACATATTTCTCTGATTAGATCGTTGAAAACAGACAATCCACAGCTAAGCACGACCCAACTTGCAGTTTTGTCACCCAGTTGCAGAGCATTCATTGGTTGGCTGCATCCAGATGCATCTTTGATTCTGTGTGTGTCCAGTTTAAGACCTGAACCCTCACAGACATTTTATAGTGTGAACAAATATACAACACGTTGGTGACGCTCCAGGGTCAGCTCATTCTCATTGGCTATTGTTGTTGGTACAGCACAGTAGGCTTATGGTTTAAGGTTTATTTGCACAGTACAAAATATTTTAATAAAAAAACAAAACTATAACTCTGTCAATAGCTTTGTGTTTTTGCCTTGCGTGACTGATAAGACCCAATCAGGAAGCCAAACGTGAGTGTCTGCATCATCATTTCTCAAGTCCTCCATTTTCTTCTGTCCTCACCAAAACGTTACCTTGGAGTTTTAAAACGAAAAACGGGGTCACCAGCATTTTTAAACTTCTCTGTTTTAGATCTTGGGATTCACAGTTTTAGTTTGGACGGGAGGTGGAAATGTAGCAAAAGGTCTGCGTTTTAAAACAAAAATGTTGTAGTGTGGAAGGGGCCTAAGACGTCTGTAAGCTCCTCACACTACAGGATCATTTGTTCTGACCAGCCTCAGCTTGGGAACAAAATGTATTCCAGGTGTAGGAGCCAAATGGGTTGTTTTCCTCCAAGCCACAGGGGGATGATGATATTGCATTGTGTTATTAGGGCCGATTCTGGCCTCATGTAATTTAAGTTCCTGTACTGATGCAAACAGGTGTTTGAAGAGGAGCAAACAGGTTTTTTTTACTGTGCTCGGATTATGTTGTTTGTTTTACTTTATATGATTTAGTGTTATGGATTGGAAGTGGACGCTCTAAGGACGCAGGAAACAAATGCCTTAAACTGCAAGCTATTGGAAAACACTGGATCGCTTTTCTGAGTACACGTTAGAAACAATAATCCAAATTAGCAACCAGTCGCGGCTAAAGTTTAGGACTTAGTCACTACACCAGGTTTTTGACTTACAGACTGGAGGAGAGGTCATTTTCAAATAATCAATTTACTTATTTTTATCAAAATGACATCATACACTTAGATGTATGGTCTGTACTACGAAGCGGGTAACTGGCTTATTCACGTAACTTCAGGAGTAACTTGGTGTCGGGTGTAACTTCCCGATTAACCCGTACTACGAAAGGTGGATAGGTGTTACTCGAGGTCTGTTGCCATGGCAATTTACGCCGCATCTCTAAACTGCTCCGAGCAGGTTTTGCTCGTGGTTAACTCGAGGTTACCCTACACATGGACTACAACATAGTCCATGTTTTCACATATTTAGATGACTATTTTACGTGTCCAAAAATAAGGAGCCAGGGTGGGGGTTAGGCTAATAACTGAGAGAAGAAAAAATTACCTAGATGAAAATAAAAATAAATGATAAAAAATAAATGATAATAAATAATAAAAAATTGAAAATCACTCTGTTTTCTTCTGAATACGTCCGATCCAAGGCAAAGTCTCTAAGGTGCATGATAGTGATTGTGGGCTAAACTCACGAGTTTTTCCTCACTGTTAAATCCGATTAAAGTTTAATATAACTTTCCACTGCATGCATAATACATGTGTGATGTTGCAGCCTTGCAAAGTTTCTCTCATAAATGTGTGACTATAATTTCAGAGAATATTCAAGTTTTTTACTTGTAGATTAATCTTGGAAATTTAATTTTCTCTCGGATTATTAGGCCTACCTAGCTGGCTCCTTTTTTTTATTACAATGGACCTTATGTGCAGTTGTACCTTTACATCTTAATCATATTACACATAAAAGAGCCTGTAAAATACACAATAGAGATTTGAACTACAATAAGAACAATGGGAAGATAATTAGGCTACAGATTTACTCAATGCGAAGCCAACAAGCCTCTCTGGCTTTGTTGTCCACCACAAAATTAGATTTAGTTACATTCATAATTTCCTGACACTACCAACATGCATTCCTCTGGAGAAATACAGAGCATGCGCCGCTGCGAAAAATCTCTGCCTGCACGGCCGAACACGCCCGTTTTATGCGAACACACACCACCTCCAACTAAGTTATTATTAATAATAATAATATTATTATTATTATTAAGTAATTCCCTCAGGTAAAGTCTGGAGAGATGTGGACTAAAGTGTAGATAAAGGGCGCAAAAGGTCTGTGAGGGACACTGGCGGTTCTAGATTATTGAGGGGGCCAGGCTGGGGCCCGTTGTCTGAGGGGCACATTCAAAAGAGACAAATAATAATAATAATAAATAATAATACCTTTCATAGCACTCAAGGACACCTTACAGATTAAAACAGTTAAAGGTAAAATCTTTCAAAATGTCTTATTTAGTGTATAATGAAATTTTTTAGTATGTTTCAGTAATATGATATTTTCAGTAACTTTATATCCATACATCCATTGTCAACTGCTTCTCCTTGATTTTACAGTATCAATGGTGTAGATATTTGTAGGAGCAGCTTACTCGGAAAAGGTGATTACTGCTGAAACAGTCTTACTTGTACTTTACTTGAGTATTTAAAATTTATAATTATAATGCCTTTATTTGACATTTATAATTACTTGTTGCTTTAAAAGACAAAAACAAACACATAATATGCTGATATGATATGATGCAGTACAATACTACTAATCAATTATCAAGTCTTCTTCAATACAGAATGATGTTGTGAGTAAAATATGATGATAAAGAAAAAAATAGGTGATTCTGATTAGCTGGAAGGTGTGGATCAACTTTTAGTAATCAGACAACATAAACAGACGTCTGTGATGATGATTGCAGTTCTATATAAATGCACAAGTACTGAACTGGACGTAAAGAAAACATTGAGGATTGTGTTACAACATAAATGTGCAGGTAACCTCAGACCCTGGAGTACAAATATAGATGATGGAGAGGGGAGGAGAGTAGAGCTGTGTGTGTGTGTGTGTGTGTGTGTGTGTGTGTGTGTGTGTGTGTGTGTGTGTGTGTGTGTGTGTGTGTGTGTGTGTGTGTGCAGTGTTTGGAGGAGGGACTCCATCATTTAAAGAAGTTAGAAGTTCCTGGTTTGTCAGTGAAGAAGTCAGAGAGGCAGCAGTAAACCATCAGAGCCTCAACATGAAAGTCCGTCACACTTTGATCTGCTTCTTCTTCCTCTGTGAGTATTCACTTTGGATTTCTGTCTCTCTCTCTTATTATGTATTTTTTCTTTATTTATTCTCATGAGTTAAATATGATGATCAGAGTCAGGTATGAGGCACTTTAATGGATGTTCAAGTCTGTCCGAAAACAGTCCTCACATAGAATGTGGATTTCACCTCCATCTTTTTGAGCTCTTCCAATGTAAATATGAGTTTGTGAGGATAGTACATATCTTTTAAAATATAGTCCAGTAATAGTTCTTTAGTTAACTTTCTTAAAATGAACTGCACATATATAAGGAAAATGAAGGGCATAATCTTACACGGTTAGAAGAGAGTTGAATCCCAACATCTGAGAAGCTGGAACCAGCAACTGTTTGACATTTTGACCTGTGAAATTGCAAAAAAGAATAGTTGCCATTAAGTGATTAATTGTTGCAGCTCTACTTGATTTCAAAGGTCACAAAGTGCAATTTTGTTACTTGTTGCTGTATTTTTATGGTGACAGAGTTTATGTGTTCTGTTGCTTCAGCCTGACTGTTAGTGGACTTTGTTGTAGCTTCACAAGATTTGAAATAACTTCTGTATGAAGTAGATTTTACAGAAAGATATCACACAAACAGGAACAAAAGAAATCTGCATGGATTGAAGAACTGGATAAATAAACATGTATTTACTTCACATTAAATAATTTTTCTTAACCTACTGATCACTGTTTACACATCTAACAAATCCTGCTAAAGCTCTGATGTAAATACAGTCAGTCAGTTCTGTATTCTGATTAAACGGGAAGAAAGAGTTACAGAATGTTGAAAGTCTCACTGAACTCTTGTGGTTTGTGGCTTAAAAACTGACCTTAAAGTTTTAATCTACAATATTTATGTTCACATTTTGTCTGGTTCTCCTTTTTAATGCTGATTTCAGTATTTCATAGTGTTTTGTTGGGGCTCTGTTACTGTCTGTTCTGCTGTATACTCTGATACAGTTTTCCACTTTTATAGAAATTAATATTTAATTCTAAATGGATGTTTTTACTGACATAAAAACATAATAGTTTTACATGCGTTTCATCATTGTTCACACAGTTTTATGGCTCACAGAGAAAAAGGACGGAAGAAAGGAGGAGAGTTAAAAGGACAAAAAATATCAAAAACCATAACAGCAGCAAAACTAGAAAATAAACTCTAAATTAAATCATCTGGAGGGAATCAGTTACTTTTTATAATTTACATTTGATGTTTTGAAACCTTTATTTATCCAGAGGATAATAAAAGAAGATGGATAAAAGAAGGACAGAGATGTTAAAAGCGAAATAACAGTGCCAGTCTGTGATCCTCAGCCACAGACTGGTTGAACTGGGCAGCTCCCAGTGTGACGTGAAGCAGCAAATGTTGTGATCAGACTGCAGCATCTTACAGGAAGTTCAGACAGTAACTATTGTTGTTCATCTTTTCAACAGCTCTGCAGGATGGAAACACTGGTCTCACCAATGCCCAGATCCCATCTGTCCATACAGGAACTGAAGGAGGAGATATCAGAGTTAGATGCTCCTTTTCTTCACCTGGAGTCAGGAAGTTCTTCTGCAAGAGAGAATGTAAACCAGAGGACATCCTCACTGAAACAACTGGTGTCAGAAATCAGAGCGGCAGATACCGCATCTCAAATGAAAGAAGACGATTTTTCTTTGTGCGCATCACACAGCTGATCAAGTCTGACTCAGGACGGTACAGGTGTGGTCTGGGGAGACCTTCATCACCAGATTCCTACCTGGAGTTTAAGATCATTGTCACAGATGGTGAATTTCCACTTAAAGTAAAAGTAAAATGAATGAGAATGTTTGTTCATGTCTCTGGAGGTCTGAAGAAAGTTTTCATTGACAGCTGCTGATGTTTTAAATTCCCAGTGAACTCTGATAAATGTTCATTTCTGCATGTTTTTGTTGCTCACAGCTCACGTAGTTCCCACTTCAAAACCAAAATTGACTCTACCGGTCTTTTCAACATCAGACCCATCAGCCTCCACACCAACACAGATTTCTCAGACTGACCAGCAGCAGACTGGGACAGCATCACCTCGAGGTACATCCACACTGTTTGATAGATAGAAAGTCTATAACTGAAAGCAATGACATGCAATTGTCCTTCCAGCACCTAGCAAAGCATCTCAGCCAGTGGCTTTGGAGAAGGTCCCAGTCAAAGATGTGAAACCACAATTTGTATGTGTTAATGTGTGTATGTAAAATAGATCGGTATGTTTTTTTGCAAGTACATGAGTTTAATAAAGTACTTGTTTAGTACTTGAATAAACAGAGACTCCTATGAGAAAACACTGGTATGAAAGCTAGTCAAATGGAAGGGATGTGTGCAATGATGGACTAGATTGAGCAATGGCTGTAACAACACCATTTGATTTAAAAGAACTGTATCCAGCTGAAGGCATTGTGCTAGGCTGAAGAATGATTCACACACGGTTCAGTCAGTAGCTAAATTGTTGTCTGGAACTATCATATGATTTTCCTGGACACCTGCCAGCCAATCAGAAGTTAGTGATTTCCATAAAAAATGAACAGTGTTGGGAAAGTTACTTCCAAAATGTAATACATTATACATTACTAATTACTGTCATTTGGGAGTAATTAGTTATATTACAATATTACTGTCTCTGAACTGTAATGCTTTACACTACTTTTGAGTTACTTTCACTGCTATTTAATGGCCGCATTATTCTGGTGGGTTCTAGTTATGTGCAGAGTTATATCTGCGGATCGGGTGGGTCGGGTGGAAAAATTATCCTTCTGATTAATAGCGAGGGGGGGATGGGTGAAATAGGATGAATCGTCTTAAAAAACAAAACACCACTTAATTTTGGGTTAAAATGCGTTGCAACACGCATTACTGAGCAGGGCCGGGCAGAGACCTTTGGAAGGGCAGGTGCTCAAAGTATAAAAGGGGCACATGGAACAAGGATTTAAATAGGGCTGTTCTCAAAATATCGGTACGGAAATATATTGTTATGTATTCCTTGCTGATGTGCGTATACTGATGCTTCTGTATCGATATGTCAGCAAATGCTGTGACAGTTTGTAAAAAGAAACGCAGGGAATACCCAGCTCTAGCTTTAAAACACTGTTGGCTGACAACTTACAGGGAACAGTTGCTGTAAGTTGCTGATAATACAGGTGGTGATCTGTGACTAGATGTAAATGCTCCGTATTTGTATAGCGCCTTTCTAGTCTTTTCGACCACTCAAAGCGCTTTTACACTACATCTGCTATTCACACACTGAGCCTAAGTGCTCAAACAGAAACTAACATTCACATTCATTCACTGGTGGAACAGCCAGGGGTAATTCAGGGTTCAGCATGCAGGCTGGAGGAGCCAGGGATTGAACCGCCAACCTTCCGATTAACAGGCAACTGGCTCTAGCTCCTGAGCCACAGCCATAACAAACATAGAATAGCTGATGAAACAAATATGTGACCTGCTGTAGTGCTGCAGCCGCTGCCAAGGCTGACTGCTATGAGAAAATAAGAGGAGATGCTCACAGAGACTGCTGCACAGAGAGAGCTGCAGGTAGAGGAAATAAGATAGCAGATTCAAAAGAATGTGGGAAATATTCTGAGAACTTGGAGAAAGGACAAGGTTGGCCAAGGCAGGGGTAAGAGTGAGACAAATATAGACAGGTGTGTGTGTGTGTGTGTGTGTGTGTGTGTGTGTGTGTGTGTGTGTGTCTATAGGCAATATTTTGATAATGATTTTATATATTGCGTTGTGAATCTGAGATATATTTGGATTTTGATTGACTATATGTCTGTAATCATAAATCTATATAAATAAACTAAGATGTGTGTGTGTGTGTGTGAGTGTATGTTCATTCTGTTGGCCCATAATAACCATGACAGAGTAGCTTTTACCTTTCACAATAACATTTCATACCTTTTTCTATAATCTAACAGGGCCCTTTCTTCGTCACACTTTACTTTGATGTCAGGAATTATATTTACTTTACATTGACACAGATATTATTTTGTAAAACTTTGAATAATAGCCATAATAATCACTGAATTGACCCTGCCTTTATTTGGGACAGGCGTCCATATGGGACAGGCCTTTAATTCTTTTTGCACAAAACTGAAACTACTATGAAACAGTTTATTCATATCAAACAGACTAATACATATGTAAAAATTATCGAATAATATCAAATACATGTCATTCATTTGATGTAGCTCCGACAGACTGCTTATGCGCTTTTATTTTGAAGTAGGCTAACATCAGACAACAACACGGTGCAGGATGAGAGAAGTTAGCAGACAGATCGGTGGACCCTTACAGACTAAAGGAATATAAATAATCAAGGAACGGACACATTCAGGCTTAACGAGGGCCTCAAAGTTAACGTGAGTCAGCACTTTCTTCCCCTTTTCCTCTCTTGTAGCCATGCAGGTTACACCGGTAAATCTAGAAGAATTAGACTTTGGGTCTTGTTGTTTCCGTTAAATGAACTTAACAGTGGTATTGTGAGGGATCTAACCGGTCTAACCATGTTGAGCAAGTCTATATCGACATATTGACCATACTGTTTAAACATTAATATTTGTTTTAACGATCTAAGCAGCTTAGAAGCAGCTAAAGGTCTAAGAGGTTTTATACATACAAAGAACTTCTATAATAAATAAACCAGGCGTTAAATTGAGGCAGGCTTTATTTGTCAAAATGTGTTCCCACACCAGGCCAATAAAGGAGGTGTTTGGGACTCGGCTATTAGTTGAAGTTTTACGGTACATGTATTTCCAGTTATTTCGTTTATATAGCAGGTTTGCTGTTGTAAACACAGTTAAAATGTAGGCTAAATCTAGTCCAATACTGTTCTGAATGAAATGGGCTGATAAGTAGGCAGAAGTAGGAGGAATAAGTATCAGTATAAACCTGTTTTACCAATGTTGTTATAATTATTTTAAGGCACACTATGCTTTGTACATTACTGTAATAATCCTAGTTTAAGTGAAAGTTTTTAGTCAAATTACATAAAAAAGATCAGACCTCTCGACGCCCGTGAAACTTTTCTCCCTCAAACAGTGAAGTGAACAGAGGGCCTTTGTTTATCTGTGTGTAGAAGTAACATTAGCTGTCGGCACAGTGTTAGCCAGCAGCTAACGCTACTTCTACAGGTGACAACAATATACACAACAACTGTGCTGCTCTTTGCGTCATTCTTCTAAAATACATCCAACAACCCACAACTAGCACATTGTGGCAAACCCCTCATACCGGCGGAATCGAAGGTGTCCTGTAGGCAGAGCCGCTGAAACACTAACGGTGTCTGAACGGGAGGGCTCGTCGTGGATGAGGTCATCAGGTGAAAGGTCATCACGTGGTCATTATATTTACTGTGAAATTATTATTCATTCATTTTACTAATAGTTTTATTGGGCGGGCCTTCACAAAAGGGCCTTTACAAATTTTAAACTGTATTATTTCATTAAATTTTTCATTGACAAACGGGCACTTTGGGTGAACAAAAGGGCAGGTGCTCAAGCACCCAGCGCAGCCCTCTCTGCACGTGCATGTTACTGAGATTGTAACAGGTATAATATTACTGAATTGAAAATGAAATACTTAATAGTTATTTTGTTTAATTTTATGTCTCATATTGTTGATTTTTGTGTATTTAAGTGCAATGAGCTCCGACATGAGCTATTTCCACTTGAATTATACCCACTGAGAAAGAACACAATGTGTTCCAGAAAGTTCTTCTCTTCAAAGAATTAACTTTTCTTCAACAAGATGTTCTTCTACAGTACTTAAATATGTAAATGCATGTGTATGTATGTAAACTATATTCTTTTGTTTTTAGGATTTGATATCTTGTTTAAAATAGACAGCTATTCAGGTGTTACAATAAGTTTGACAGCACTGCATGAACAGGGCCTCAGGTCCCACATGTTCAGGAAGCATCTTGAAAACAAACTTTCTTTCTTCAACCTCCACCACAGCTTTGACCTCCTCCACCGCTGTGTTGCTGTATGTAGTTCCTATAATAGTCATCCTCTCAGAGCTGACGCTGATGATAATCTGTATTCAGAGGAACACCAAACCTAAAGGTGAGGCAACAGGAAACACTTACACAGCAACGACAACAAGTGAAACTTCCCATTTCTCATTAAAAATGACATTTCAGTCAGGACACTCATGTCAAAGTTTAAAAGACTTGCATCAATGCATACTGTAGTTTGACAGTGTGGCTCTGCTCATGTAATTCTCTGGAACAAATCTGAGGAACAGACTGTCCCTGAGCTCACACACCCACAAAATGTAATGAGCGTGAAAGACACGTTAAAGAAACAAACAAATTCAACTAAATGCCAATACATGAGGAGGGTGGGGAGGTGGAACGACTGATATTTGAGGGGCGGGCAAATTGGTATTTGGAAATACACAGCATTACTTTCCTGCTGTTTGCAGGTTTTGTAGACCTACAGAGTGCTAATACTAGTTAGATCAGTATAGAGAACACAGTATTTTGCCGTGCTGGGAGTGTGGCTCTAGAGATGGCACTGTCAGGTGGTCAGTCCACCACTGTGGTCAACAGCTACGGGATGGAATGCCATTGTTGTACAAGAAGATTTTATTTTTTTATTTTATTTATTTTTATTTTATTTTAGTTTGTTTCGCCATTTATAATAGAGAAAAATACTTTTGTCTGTTTCACAGGTTTGCAGACCAGAGGAAATTCAGATGGCACAAACACGGAGGTGACTTTCTTTAACTCTTTGATTACTCTCTCTGTTGGATAAGATGTACCAGTGCAGGAGACAGTAGTTAATTCTCAGGATTGGAATCAGGAGAAATTTTAATAGATAGTATCGGCTTAAATAACACCGATCACATGCTGATCCTTTCTTTACTGAACTCTGCTGTGTTTAGTCACCTTGTTGTGTTGCAGCGCAGCTCTCCTTCACGCCTACAGTGCAGCATTCCACTGCACGTAGGAGTGAAAATTAGAGAGTTACTATAAACATCTTTTGGGCACACAGTGAGTGGATCCTGAGTTCTGACATCAAGATTCACTCTGACCCTAACAAATCTGTTATTGAATCTTTAATCTTACATGTTTAGCCGGCGCTGACTGCCAGGTTCACCGCTTAAAACATTGGCTGATTAACGTTACTTCTGTAAGGGCCAAAAATGAAACTTTTCTCCATCAGGTCTGTGTCTGTACAGCCAAAGATCATTTGTGCGTAAAGAGCTTCCACTCTGTTACACTGCTGTACAACCACGAATGGACTGTGTTTCTTTTCCAACTATTTTATTCTATTCCAACTAACAGTAGGACGTCAATGTTTTGTAAGTTACCTAAAACCATCAAACTTATTAACAGCCCCACCAGACTTTAAACCTTGCTGTAGAAAGTTTGTGGACTGAGTAGTGACGGGTTTCACAGTGGGTAAAATAATCAAAATGTCAACAGAAACCAAATCACTTCTGCAGTATAATCCTCTTTTTCACAAATATAGCTTAGCAGAGAGCTTCTGTCTCCACCCTCATGCACAAACTGGTTGTAATGTGTTGGTTTTCGTTTCCTGCCTCCTGCTCTCAGGAGTCACCTCCAAAAATGTATATAAAGGGATGTGTCTGTATTTCACTGTAGGTCATTCTTTGTCAAAATGTTTGTGTTTTTTGTTTTCAGATCGCCCTCTATGAGAACTGTCCTCCAGCTTCTACATCTGAATCCACCTACGAGAGCCTCGATCCAGCCAGCAGGGATCAGAACCAGACCTACGCTACACTCACACACACACACAACACAAATGATGCTGTTTGTGTCTCACTGAGCACTGCAACTCTGCCATATACTCAGATATTCAGGTAGATTAACACTTTCTCACCAAGAAGCAGTCCACATGATCTTTAGCAGGTTTTAATAGGAAAAAAGCAGCGTAGACCTAGACGTTAGTGGTTCCATTACAGTTTGGATTCAGACCAGAACTTAAAAAATTAGACCTTCCCCGACTGTCTTGGTTTCACTATAACAGCCTGTGGACAGATGTAAAGGGCTCAGGATTGCTTTTCTGGCTAAATCCAAAGGATGAGATGTTGATATGCTCCCGGTGCCTTCTTTTCTGCTCCCCTACAGAAACAAATGTGTGAAACATTAGTTTAGAAACAGAATTTGCAAACGTCAGCAACACAAAGTTCAAAGTCAAAACTAACATTCCTGCAAAGGAGAAAAACATTATGGGTTTTGGTGGCTGACATTAGAGAATGTTAGCTTGCTTGCTAACGTGGACAAATTGCTGTCCAAAGAAGCCAAAAGGTCAGCTGATTGATCCAGACTCCCAGGGCTGATCTGGCTGGTGGATTTACTGGCTTGCTGTTTGCAGGTTACTTTGGTGGCGTGAGTGGGCTATGCCAGCGTTTTATGACTATATATATTTATTATATGTATTATTTACCATGTAATATCAATAAAATTATAATTTTTGAAATTATGAAATATCATGCTGGGCAGCTAGCTTTTTTTCCATGACAATGTGTTTTAGTTTATATCTCTCCTGTCATTTTCTTTTCTTTAATTAATGGTAATGTTTGTATCTGCTCCTGTGTATAATTTGTGTGTATTAATAGACAATGAAAGAATAAAAGCTGATGTAGATTCTCATCACAATAAAGAATGAACAATGTAAAAATCAGTTTTTCTGCCCTGTCATGACTCAAGCTGTCCACAGATAACTGAAAAACCAGAGACCACCAAAACAATTTTCAGGGTATATATCCTCCACTTTGCCCAGATCTCTCTCAGTACAAATAATAATAATAATAATAATAATAATCTTTATTTGTAGAGCACTTTTAAAAAACAAGTTACAAAGTGCTTTAACAAGTGTAAAGACAATAATACAAAAACAATACAAGATAAAAGCATGAAAACATTGAAAAGACTAAAATACACGTTTAAGTTAAATATAAAATTAGTAAAATACAATAAAATAAAAGGGATAAAATAAAGTCAAATAAGATCGGGAAAGGCTCTCCTATAAAAGTGTGTTTTAAGAAGGGACTTAAGAGTTCACTGACTCAGCCGACCTGATTTCCTCGGGCAGGCTGTTCCAGAGCCTCGGGGCCCTGACAGCAAACGCTCTGTCCCCTTTAGTTTTCAGTCGAGACTTTGGAACAGACAACAGACCTCTGCCCGAGGATCTCAAGGTACGTGCTGGTGCGTATGGGACTAAAAGTTCAGAAATATAACAAGGCGAGAGGCCATGAAGAGCTTTAAAAGTGATCAATAGAATTTTAAAGTCAATTCTAAAACACACTGGGAGCCAGTGTAATGAAGCTAAAATAGGAGTAATGTGGTCATATTTCTTTGTTCTGGTTAAAAGGCTGGCTGCTGAGTTCTGGACAGTCTGGAGTCGATCAGCAGATTTTTGGGTTAAACAGGTGAAAAGGCTGTTGCAATAATAAAAAATAATAATATATAATAATAATAATAAATATATAGGATATCAAGAGACTGTCTGATAAATATGTATATTAATGTCTCCACATTGACCAAATGACAACAGTGAACATCTGAAGAGAAACTGCATTTAAAGAGGAACAGTGGTCACAGCAGACAACAACACTGACTGTCTTTCCCTCCTCTTCAACCACAACCCCAGTTACTGTTTTTTACAACTGCTTATACACACTTTCAAAACCATATTTCCTTTTTTCAAAACTCTACACACAAACTTTTTATTTATTTATTTAT
>NC_060157.1:3107027-3116837 GCF_021292245.1 Micropterus dolomieu
GAGAGGAGTCCAGTACCACGCCAAGGGGTAGATGGGTAAGATGCTTGCCTTTGGTGTGGGAGACCTGGGTTCAATTCCCACTGTGAGACATCCACCATTGTGTCCCTGAGCAAGACACTCGTTGCTCCAGAGGCGTGCGACCTCTGACATGTATAGCAATTGTAAGTCGCTTTGGATAAAATCGTCAGCTAACAGCACCACATCTTCGTCAGAAAAATATCTGTACTGGGTGTGTATATGTTCTGTCCACACAAAGCGAATGTCGTGGACTCGTACAGTTTCTGTGGGGAGGGGTGTGTGAAGGGACCTCTGATCGTGAACAGAGTGTAGACAGAGTGCTTGTTGCTTTGAGCTTCAAGCTGCAGGTTAGCCACTTGGCTAACTGGAGCTGGCTCACAGTGTGGGAAATGTGTGCTTGGTGTGGCTGGGTCGGCCAGCAGCAATGAAACCGGTTAGCAGCAGCTAATGTCGAGCAACGTGGGCACACGGGTTCTCCCTGGTTGGCTGATGCAGGCAGACCGCATGTGAGCATCACGTTAGCTATCCGGTAGCTCAACGTTAGCTCAACGCTCGGAGTCCCATGAATGGGAAGATGTGGGGGGGGGGGGGGTTTGACATCGCCCACCAACAGGCTGCAGTGGTGCAGTCACAAGTCTAGTTCAATGAAACACCTCAAACCCAAGTAGTTCATTTAAGTTTTGGAGAGTTCGTTGTGACTAGCGCTGTGAGGGACGGGGTGATATAGAGCAGCCCTCAAAATTCCAATGATGCATGGCGGTGTAGAAATTTTTTAATAAAATTTGCTAATAAGTCTCCTATTTGTTTGAAATACAAGTGTTATTTTATAATGTTTTTGTTAAACATGTCTGCTTAGAAAATAATGTTTTTTGTTGGTAATTGTCATTCTTGAGGTGGCTTACTGTTGAAACCAGGACGCTGATGAAGAAGAAGACTTAATTTCATGTAACAATGAGGGGTCCCATAGCACGGTGTCCTGGATGTTAGCGGTTGTGCTAAGAGAAACAATTTGTTTGAAAGTCGTCGGATGTCTTCCATAAGGTCAGCAATCTTTTTGTTCGCTTTCTCAAGTTGTGTGCAGTCCTCATGGGGCAGAGTTATCTCGGCTAGCATAACATTAGTCGCCGGAGTTGTGTTCAGTAGCGTTGATAGCTTTTTTACGGTCATCTAGTTTAAAATCCATGTGGGATGACCTAAATCCTTAACCCACATAAAACTTAAGTTAAAAACTCAAGTTAAATAAAAGGATACAAAAAATGTAACATAAAAGTGTGGATTAAAACTGGATAAGAGTCCGGTTTAAGACAGAGCTTCCGAAAGGTAGCTACAGACGCCAACGCATGCGCAGAGTACAGATTACGTCAGCGATTACGTCATGTCATGCGATTACGTCTCGATAAATCTCGATCTATCAATGTGTGTTTTGCAGAGCCTCAGGTAGTAGGGTCTGTCATAAGCATTTGTGATCATATGGTTATTTGGCCTTGATATTGTTATGGGTTGGCTTCTCCTTCCCCTCTTTTCCTTGTGTTCCCAGTTTTCCCTTCTCTGCTGTCTCTGTCAGTCGTGTCTGTCTTGTCCTGTCTGTGGCTCATCACCCTCATCAACTCCTGCAGTCATAAACTCTGGTTCAGCTCCCACTCGTCGCCAGTTCGTCAGTTTACCTACAGTGGTATATTGCTCCGGCCAATTTCCTAGTCTTGTTAGTTACCTTGCCTAACTTCTTGTTTTTCCATCAGCCACAGTTTTGCCCGTGTGCGGAGTCGCTGCCTGCCTGCCTGTTCCCCGGATCGCCCGCCCGTTCGCTCGCCGCCAGCCTGTCCGTCCAGAACGCCGTTTGGTTGGATACCCCCCGAGACTGGATTTCCCTGCCTGCTCCCGGACCCCCTGGCTTTCACTGAGCTCTTAAATAAAGGCCAGCCTGTGTACTCACAAACCATCTGGTGTCCGCTTACGAATCCTTTCTGTGTACCTTAACAGATATATGTACTATTCTTAAAAGAGGGACGTAACTATCCCCTACTGTTTGATGAACAACAATATCGGTATAAACAAATATATTATACATCCCTACATTAACATCGGCAGGATGTGGTGCCAAATATGGCATCTGTGTCAACTCTGTGTAATTCCCTCGTGAGTTTTAAAAGTCACTCTGGGGATAAATCCCAACATTTGTGCAAGTTTTCCTTGAAACGTTAATTCTACGTCTCTCGTTGGTAAAATGCTTACTCTGTTGGTAATGTTGTTGTAATCAAGCAGTGCAGTGGTTAGCACTGTCGGCTCACAGCAAGAAGGTTGTGGGTTCTCTCCTGGTGCTCCGGCTTCCTCCCGCTGTCCAAAGACATGCAGGACAGATCTAAATTGTCCTTAGGTGTGAGTGGTTGTCTGTCTATAAGTGGTCCTGCGATGGTCCCCCTTTCGCTCAATGTCAGCTGGGATAGGAAAACTCAGGGTGAATCCTGACATTCTAAATCTTCCACCGCCCATTCAAACTGAGGCGCCCAAGCCTTTCGGTCCAGATTACAAGTCAGCCAATGTTAGGGGAGCCTTCTTTCTAGGAGCCATACTCATTGCAACAGAATCTATAATTATTCGTCGTTTTGGAATCATTACTCCCAATTGATTACCTGTGACGTCCATGATTGTGATGCTGCAAAGATGGCGCTGTTATTCCGTTCAGTCACCCTGTTCCATGCTCTCGGTCAGATGTAAGTCTAAAAACTAGCCCTTTATACATACACAACGGCCTGCTAAAGCCACTCCCAAAAATCCGCTTTTAGAGGATAACACCGGACATCCCATATACAAAACCCCTCCTTTTCACACCTGTCTTCACCTTTTGGTGTTCGACCCCCACAGCTAACAGAGGATAAGGCCGGATGTGTCTAAATACAAACCCCCATTTTCATAGCCCTCTTCACCTTTTGTTGTTCAACCTCACTATGACCCCCAATCTTTTTGAAATTTTTTAATACATTTTTTTCATTAGTGAATTTTTTATTAATTATATTTTTTTTATTAATAAATTTTTGATTAATTAGTTTCTGATTAATACATTTTTTTATTAGTCAAAAACATATTCACGTGCACAACTGTTCCGTGCATCATGCGCATTCACATGCACGCGCTTTGCTGGCCTTTATTTACTACTGCGCGGAAGGCGCAACATTGAAAATGAAATACTTAATAGTTTTTTTGTTTAGTTTTATGTCTGATATTGATTTTTGTGTACTTTGATTAAGTGCAGTGAGCTGTGACATGAGCCGTTTCCACTTCATTGAAACCCTGTGGATGAAGCTCGGTGAATTATACCCACTGAGAAAGAACACAATGTGTTCCAGAAAGTTCTTCTCTTCAAAGAGTTAACTTTTCTTCAACAAGATGTTCTTCTACAGTACTTAAATATGTAAATGCATGTGTATGTATGTAAACTATATTCTTTTGTTTTTAGGATTCGATATCTTGTTTAAAATAGACAGCTATTCAGGTGTTACAATAAGTTTGACAGCACTGCATGAACAGGGCCTCAGGTCCCACATTTTCAGGAAGCATCTTGAAAACAAACTTTCTTTCTTCAACCTCCACCACAGCTTTGACCTCCTCCACCGCTGTGTTACTGTATGTAGTTCCTATAATAGTCATCCTCTCAGAGCTGACACTGATGATAATCTGTATTCAGAGGAACACCAAACCTAAAGGTCAGGCAACAGGAAACTCTTACACAGCCACAAGTGAAACTTCCCATTTCTCATCAAAAATGACATTTCAGTCAGGACACTCATGTCAAAGTTTTAATGACTTGCACCAATGCATACTGTAGTTTGACAGTGTGGCTCTGCTTGTTATAGTGCGGGGACAGAGTGGACCCAAACGCAAAACTCAGGGTGAACAGGTTTTATTGAAGGGAAAAAGGGGTTGAGGGAGTGGAGGTGCGGGAGAGGCAGACGCCGGGGAGAAACACGGCACAGGGAACCGAGGAGACTGAGACAAGGGAGCCGGGGGCACTGGGGACTGAGGGAGTAAGGAGGCACGGGGAGGAGGTGGAGGGGAGAGGGCAGGGTGGCGAGCCCAGCTGATGGAACGGAGGACGGAGGTGAGTGAACCTGGAGTGGAGACAGACAGGGTCAGAAGCAGGGAAAACAAAGTACAAGGAAACGCAGAATACTCAAGAGCTTGCGTGGTGAAGTGGCGCCAGGTAAGGAGCAACGACGATCAAACAGGGATTGAATCGAGAACCGGGGTAGAAGTACTGTCAGAGATGAGGCTGATTGCTGGCAGGTGTGGCAGGCAGAGGAGGTAGCTGACGAGGTGCAGGTGTGGGTCGTTGGCTGGGCTCAGGAGCAGAGGGAGAGAGAGAGGGGGAGGGAGAGCACACGCAGGGGAGGAGACACAGGGAGGCAGGCAGAGTACAGGAAAAACACCAGGGGAAAACAGAATCACAAGCAAAAAAAGGGAGAAATAATCGGGACACTCACCGTCAGCCAGGCTGCCACCACAACACTGCTCATGTAATTTTAGATTTAATTTTTTATTTCAGTTTGTTTCACCATTTATAATAGAGAAAAATACTTTTGTCTGTTTCACAGGTTTGCAGACCAGAGGAAATTCAGATGGCACAAACATGGAGGTGACTTTCTTTAACTCTTTGATTACTCTCTCTGTTGGATAAGATGTACCAGTGCAGGAGACAATAGTTAGAGATGCCAATCCTCAGGACTGGAATCAGGTGAAATTTTGACAGTATCAGCTTAAATAAACCCGATCACATGCTGATCCTTTCTTTACTGAACTCTGCTGTGTTTACTCACCTTGTTGTGTTGCAGCGCAGCTCTCCTTCACGCCTACAGTGCAGCATTTCACTGCACGTAGGAGTGAAAATTAGAGAGTTACTATAAACATCTTTTGGGCACACAGTGAGTGGATCCTGAGTCCTGACATCAAGATTCACTCTGACCCTAACAAATCTGTTATTGAATCTTTAATCTTACATGTTACTGCCAGGTTCACCTCTTAAAATGGCAAACATTGGCTGATTAACGTTACTTCTGTAAGTGCCAAAAATGAAACTTTTCTCCATCAGGTCTGTGTCTGTACAGCCAAAGATCATTTGTGAGTAAAGAGCCACCACTCTGTGGACTGTATTTCTTTCAACCACTTTATTCTATTCCAACTAACAGTGGGATATCAATGTTTTGTAAGTTACCTTTATTTTTTTATTTACTTAAGATACTCCACCTAAAACCATCAAACTTATTAACAGCCCCACCAGAGACTTTAAACCTTGCTGTAGTAAGTTTGTGGACTCAAGTAGTGACGGGTTTCACAGTGGGTAAAATAATCAAAATGTCAACAGAAACCAAATCACTTCTGCAGTATAATCCTCTTTTTCACAAATATAGCTTAGCAGAGAGCTTCTGTCTCCACCCTCATGTACAAACTGGTTGTAATGTGTTGTTTTTTGTTTCCTGCCTCCTGCTCTCAGGAGTCACCTCCAAAAATGTATTGAAAAGGGATGTGTCTGATCACTGTAGGTCATTCTCTGTCAAATTGTTTGTGTTTTTTGTTTTCAGATCGCCCTCTATGAGAACTGTCCTCCAGCTTCTACATCTGAATCCACCTACGAGAGCCTTGATCCAGCCAGCAGGGATCAGAACCAGACCTACGCTACACTCACACACAACACAAATGATGCTGTTTGTGTCTCACTGAGCACTGCAACTCTGCCATATACTCAGGTATTCAGGTAGATTAACGCTTTCTCACCAAGAAGCAGTCCACATGATCTTTAGCAGGTTTTAATAGGAAAAAAGCACTTAGACCTACACGTTAGTTGTTCCATTACAGTTTGGATTCAGACCAGAACTTAAAAAATTAGACCTTCCCCGACTGTCTTGGTTTCGCTATAACAGCCTGTGGACAGATGTAAAGGGCTCAGGATTGCTTTACTGGCTAAATCCAAAGGATGAGATGTTGATATGCTCCCGGTGCCTTCTTTTCTGCTCCCCTACAGAAACAAATGTGTGAAACATTAGTTTAGAAACAGAATTTGCAAACGTCAGCAACACAAAGTTCAAAGTCAAAACTAACATTCCTGCAAAGGAGAAAAACATTATGGGTTTTGGTGGCTGACATTAGCAAATGTTAGCTTGCTTGCTAACGTGGACAAATTGCTGTCCAAAGAAGCCAAAAGGTCAGCTGATTGATCCAGACTCCCAGGGCTGATCTGGCTGGTGGATTGACTGGCTTGCTGTTTGCAGGTTACTTTGGTGGCTGGCAGCGTGAGTGGGCTATGCCAGCGTTTTATGACTATATATTTTTATTATATTTACTTAATTATTTACCATGTAATATCAATATTCATATTATTAAATCATATTTTCAAATTATGCAATATCATGCTGCAGAGCTGGCTTTTCTTTTGCATGATAATGTGTTTTTGTCAGGGTTTGTGGCAGTGTGGCAGGTTGCAGGACCCAAACGCAGGACACAGAGTGGAGCAGGTATAGTTCAATGGTTTATTAAAGCAAACAAAAGGCGAGCACACTTACAACTGAGTGGCTGAGTCCATGTCCAAAATAAATAAGCAATCCAAACAAAACCAGTGATCCAAAAGAACTCAAAAGGCAAACTCCAACTAACCATAGAACTGGCAAGGCAAGACAGCACAAGAAACTGTACACAAAGTAACAGGAGGTAATGACAGAAACACCAGGTATATATACACAGGGACTAACGAGCAGGGCGGGAGCTACGGAGGTGACAGACATGAGACTAACGAGGCAGGCAGAGAGATAGCAGGGAAGACAGAGAGCGGCAGGCAGGCAGAGACAGTAAAGATGAACAAAGAGGCAGGCCGACAGAGTGATAACTGGGGGAAACAGACGGAACACTTCACAGGCAGACATGTGGCCAAGTAACCCACACAGACCAGAATAAAAACACTAAGGCACAAAACTAGGAGCTAAGACACAGGGCTGAGATGCAGGAAACAATCTATAACACATGACAGACCGGTACAAAGAGGGCTGAACAGAACCAGTAAATGAACAAGGGACTACACAGAGCTAAACAGAGAACACAAGACCAGGAGTAAACACTAAAGACATGAACTAAAGTACAGGACAGAGTACAGAAGAGCAAAGACATGGAACCGAAACCAACTAAATAGCAGATACAAACCCAAACCCTCAGAATAAAAACCAGAAAACACAGCACTCGGGACAGGATCGTGACAGTACCCCCCCCCCACCGACGAGCGTCTCCAGACAGTCAACCAAAAAAAACAGACAGACCAGAACACAGCACAAACAACAAAGTCCAGGCCGACCGGGGGGGCGGAGGGAGGCAAGGCCAGAAAAACAAGAAAGACACAGTCCAGGGAGCAGAACGAGAGAGGACCAGGGAGGTCAGGGGGTTGACCTGAGGGCAGAATAGGGGGACCAGACAGGGAAACCTCAGGCGGGCGGCCCGAGGACAGAACAGAGGGACCAGAGAGGGAAACCTCAGGCGGGCGGCCTGAGGGCAGAGCAAGGGGGAAACAGTTCAGGAGGCCCTCCCGACCCAAATGGCCGAGCAGAACCGGGGGGCCACAGGGTTCGGGAGGCCACCGGGGCTCACCTGAGGCCTCACCTCTTCAGGGCCACGGGCTGAGCGGCAGGGTGATGACCACCGGCGAAACGGCTGGGCTGATGACCACCGGCGGAGAACAGGGAGCAGGGGTCGAGAGAACCACCGGCGAAGCGGGTGCCGGTCAGACCACCAACGGGGCACAAGGAACAGGAGTCGGCTGGACCACCATCGGAGCTTGTGCTGGTCGGACCACCGATGAGGGAACAGGAGTCGATCGGACCACCGGCGGAGCTGAATCAACAATACAAAAATTAGTTTTGCTGTCCTGTCATGAATCAAGCTGTCCAAGGATACCTGAAAAACCAGAGATCACCAAAACAATATTCAGGGTATATAGCTTCCACTTTGCCCAGGTCTCTCTCAGTATAAATATATTGGATGTCAAGAGACTGTCTGATAAATATATATATTACAGACACACATTAATCAGCATTACTGTAAATGTGCCAGTGTTAGCCTGCATTCAAAATGCCATAAGCACGTCCCAAAATCAAGCATGTAGCATTTGGGGTGTAACTGCAGGATAACGCAGACATCGATGAACAAGAACAAATGCATGGCTACGTGTGGAGCCTACGGTGTAGCTACGCACGTAGACCCTATGCAGGAGTATAAATCAAGCTTTAGAGATTGGACATGTGAGGAGAGAGTGTGTGACCTGCTAAAGAAGCGTTTGATTGGTTGTGTTTGGAAAAGGAAGGCAAGTCACTTCCTGTTAGATTTTTATGTCTTAGGTGATAAAAACAATTTATTAAATATACCATATACCCTCAGACTATTTCCCAAGCACCTTCTCTTCTGTTCTCTCTTCCCTCAGCAGTCTCTCACTACGGTCCAATCCCCATCTCCACCCTAAAGCACACACACTGGATCTGTTGACGGATCCTATTCATTTTCTGTGACAGGCAGGAGCTCCTGCGGTGCATGATGGACACGCCGTGGAGAGCTGACTGACCAGTCGCTGTATCTGAATTTGTACAAACACAACTTGCTCAACTTTACGGAAATTAGCCTGTTCAACACAACACACCAGGCTCACGAAACAGACAGCAAACTGTAAAACTAGGCAGTGCTGATCAAATATGAATCAAGATTCTGTTACTGGGTTGCCTATTTCTTGCCTCAGTTCCTGACCCTGCCACCACGTTGAAAACAGATAATCCACAGCTACGCACGGTCCAACTTGCAGTTTTGTCACCCAGTTGCAGAGCATTCATTGGTTGGCTGCATCCAGATGCATCCTCACCTGATTCTGTGTGTCTCCAGTTTAAGACCTGAACCCCCACAGACATTTTATAACGTGAAGAAATATACAACACATTGTACATTTATGTTCTAAAAATCTTATCAGGGTGTTTATATGGCTGTTTCATTGATTACTGCTGAAATTTCCAACAGTCCAAGAAATTATTACATTTTCACATAGGGCTACTTGTACTTAACTTGAGTATTTTTTTTTCAATTTTATAATTTTGCTCCATTTCAGAGGGAAATATTGTTATTTTTTCTCCACTGCATTTATTTGACATTTATAGTTACTAGTTGCTTTAAATATCCAACGAAGGTTAAAATCAAGGGCAACTGGACTTGGTTGAAGATACTGGAAGACGTTTCGTCCCTCATCCAAAGGACTTCTTCAGTTCTGACTGACTGGCAGGGAAACTCAGCTATTTAACCTCAGTGGGGTCGTTGGCCCGGGTCATCGATACCGCTGGTTCGTTAGTGTTCCTTGTTGCTGTGACGACAGTCGTTACAGTCGTTAAGACTACCTGTGGCCAAGACTGAACGACCATCGTTGGTATCTTCACCTGAGGCCAATAGGTTACGTTTGTTGAGTTTCCTGGGAAGTGATGAAAGGACAGCATTGTAAGTGGGGGATAAGTGGTGGCGTAGACCCCCTCCTCGGTTCAATGACGGCTTCTCAACCCGGGTGTAGATGGCTTCCTTGACACCTCTTTCAAACCATCCATCTTCTCTGTCTAAAATGTGCACCTGGTGGTCCTCAAACGAGTCTCCTCTGTCCTTCAGATGTAAGTAGACAGCAGAGTCTTGACCTGAGGAGTTGGCCCTTCTGTGTTGAGCCATGCGTTTGTGTAGTGGTTGTTTAGTCTCCCCAATATACAGGTCTGTGCATTCCTCACTGCATTGGACCGCATACAC
>NC_060157.1:3116937-3122270 GCF_021292245.1 Micropterus dolomieu
GAGTGGAAGATAGCTGCAACTCCACCTCCTCGGCCTGTGCCTCGAGGAATGTGAGTATTAATATGACTGGGAGGGGTGGATTCATTTAGGCTAACATATTCTCCATCACCCAGCCAGGTTTCAGTAAGACCAAATAAATCAATATCATAATCTGATATTAGTTCATTTACTAGTACACCTTTAGAAGAGAGAGATCTGATGTTTAAGAGTCCACATTTAACTCTCCTATTAGTTTGCACTATTGCTCTTGTGGTTTTAATTTTTATGAGGTTTTTATGCACAGCTCCTCTTCTGTTTACCTTTTTAAATAATTTCGATGGTCGGGGGACAGACACCGTCACTATAGGATTTTCACTAAGTAACTCCTGAAATGGAGGAGCAGAGAAGTGTGTTAGACTGCGACTCTGCCTCCTGCTCTTTTACTACAAAGAGTTTCCTTTCAGACGAGACCAGGACCGTGACTGAAGTCTAAAGGCTTCAAGAACAGGAAGTGTTTCATTTGCAGGCTTGTGCACAAACAACTTTCTTCCTGCAGTTGATTCACTCTGTGGTCATGCAGTTGTATTAATACAGAATGAACAGTTACATCTCAGACTCCGATCACATCACATCGCGAAAGGAAAGAAATGACTATTAAAAAGGTTTTAATCTAGTTGATGATAATAGACTGATACTATGCTGATCTGTGAGACGCGTGTTTCTTCTTCAGGGTCAGATCTTGGTCGACGGGGCGGCCGTGTTGGAGGCGGCAGTGGAAGCTAACAACGGACGTCTGTATCTATTAGATGGAGTTCTGACTCCGCCCTCCATCAAACCGGTGCTGCCCCACAGGTGTGACATCACCGAGACCAAAATCATCCAGGTGAGCTTCAGCAGCAGACATGTTGCTTCTTCCAGAGTTCGTTCTGGCTCCTGACTTTGACTTCATTAACTCTGTTGAACAGATTACATTCATTTATTCATTTAGCCGACGCTTTTATCCAAAGCGACTTACAACTGATGTCAGAGGTCGCACGCCTCTGGAGCAACCAGGGGTTAAGTGTCCTGCTCAGGGACATACTGGTGGACGTGTCACGCTGGGAATTGAACCCAAGTCTCTCACACCAAAGGCATGTGTCTTATCCACTGCTCCACTGCTGCTTCTTATTAATGAATCAAGTCAAACATTTTATTATTATTCTGACCAATCATGAGCTGCAGTGTGGTGGAATAAAATTTTGCATTAAAGCAGTAATTAGTTAATTTGTCCATCTGTCACATGATCGTTTAGTTTTCATTCGTTGTTGTTTGTCGTCTTCATAGTTCTCCGTGTTCAAAGGTTACGTAGTAGTCGTGCCCATCCAGCAAAGTAACTCTGCTCTTGCATATGAATGCAGCCCTTACTGGGCCACTAGTATTTGTAACCTAACCAACAAAGTCCACAAGTATTAGCCAATCAGAGGCAGCCGAGGCCAGATCGTGCCCCTCGTCCATAAAATGAGAAATGATAGGCTGTATCCCTGCATACTCGCCACCGCTGGGCTTTCTTCTTCCGTAACATTTATTCCAGTGTCTCTGTGTTCTTTGCTGTAAACGTGGGACCAGACTCCAGAGGGTTTTTCAGCTTTTTAGAAACGCTGATGAACGAAACCTCATGAGTCCAGTTTAAAGATTTTATTCCTACGGCCTCAGAAGGTTTTCAGTCTGACGCCGTCTGTCCCAGAAAACTGACAGAATGAGAGAAATGCAGTCAGCTGACTGTTTGATTATCTGGTGTAAGACTGAACTCTTGGTCATTCCAGCTAAGCAGTCTATCCACCATAACATAAAACTACAAAGTGGCTCCTCAACCAACCAGGGTGGTGGGAAACTTTATGACTGATGACGAGCCTTCCTCAGTAGTCCAGCTCCTGGTCCGGGCCATGGTTATCTCTCTGCCCTCCTAGCAGGTCTTCCAGCTCGTGCAGTGAAACCCCTACAAATCAGAACGTAGCGTCTGGTTTTTGATCAACCCAAAAGGACTCATGTCCCTCCATTACTCAGTGACCTCTACTGGCTCCCCGGGGCCTCCACAATCAAATCCAAGTCCCTAATGCTGAATACAGAGTGATTCCTGGGTCTGCACCATCTACCTAACCTCAATACAAGCTTACGTTGCTTCTGGGCTCCTCCAACGAACGCCGCCTGGCTCTGCCATCCCCTCACACAAAGCGACCTCAGTCCCTGTTCTCATCTGTGACACCACGATGGTGGAACGAGCTACCGCACGCCATCAGAGCAGGGGCGTCCCTCTCTGACTTCAAGAAGCTCCTCCTTACAGTTCTCTTGCATTGATGGCACTTTTGTTAACTCTTAATTCTTCCCGTAGGTGCTAACAGCTCTTACTAGCATGGATTGTCAGTAAAAGCTAAAGAGATAAGATAAAAGCTTCTGCCAAATGAGTAAATGTAAATGTGGTGTGTTTTTCAGGGTGAATGTGTCAGCTGCTCGAAGGTCAAACTGTCTCAGTGCACGTCTGGAGTTCATACAGTAAGACGTCCCACTCTGTTTATTATCCCTCTCTTTGATATTATATCGTTATTTATTTCAGTCTGAATCCAGAAACATGATCCATCTCTTTATTGATCAGGGCTTGTCCATCTTCGGCTGTCATTACACTCTGTCCATCGGCCCATCAGCGGTTAGAATCCCGGCAACCGGCTGCAGACCTCGCTGCAACGCAACGGTCACGGTAATCAATCGCATGGATCTAGTCCTGCAGCAGATACACGTTCACTAAACTTAGAATAACGGAGCCTGTGAATATGTACATCATATTTCTTCATATGAAGGAGGTGTTAACTCGCCGATGTGCTTCTGTGTTCAGACTCCGGCATGTTGTAAAGGTTTCTACGGTCCGGACTGCAGTCCCTGTCCAGGTGGATACCAGACTCCGTGCTCCGGACACGGTCAGGTAGATTCAGTATCAACACACTGAAACACGCTCTTATCAAGTCCTCAACACTTCCTGAGTACACCAGGCGTGAAACGTCTGCGGTGGTTACAGGGGCTACAGGTCACAGACCGGAGATCCGCCACAAACTGAACTCACTGTCTCTGAAACCCAGTAGGCAGGTTAGAGATCCAGGTGTCACCTTAGATCCAGAACTCCACTTCACAAGCCACAGTCCTAGTAAAACCAGGACTGCGTCTTCCTACCAAAAGATATAGAGTTAAATCCATCCGGTTCAGTCCTCCCGCTCCTGCAGGCGACTGTAACGCCCCTGTGTGTTTCCTGTTTGCAGTGTTTGGAGGGCCTCGGAGGAAACGGATCCTGTGTCTGTGATTCCAACTTCAGCGGCTCTCGCTGTCAGTACTGCTCCTCCTCCAACAAATGTGGACCAAACTGTGACAGAAGTAAGTCTGAGTCGTCCGCTCCTGTGACATCATTCAGGCCTGTGTGATGTCAGGATGATGAGAGCTCACCTGTCTGTCCTCAGCCTGTCCCTGTATCCACGGTCAGTGTGACAACCGCCCCGACTCAGACGGTCGATGTAAGCTGGACTCCTGTCTGACGGGTTTCACCGGTCGGTTCTGCGATCGCAGGACGACGGCCTGCGGCGTTCAGGTTCAGTTCTGTCACGCTCATTCAGACTGCGTCTTCAGCCAGGGAACCACCAGGTGAGTTCACCTGCATCCATCACACTCAGGTTTAACACTGAGTCTCGTTTCTTCACTTCGACCCCAAAGATCCAACTTCTGATGGAAAGTTTACGGGAAACTTAACCCTCGCTGGTACCAGCTCGACTCGCCTCTACTCGACATGCGTTTGTTTCCTTAAATCTGTTTTCCATTGCAGATATAGTACCACCTCAAAGTAGCAGGTCATCGTAGCGATGCCGCACACACACACCCCGCCTCTCGACCGTTCCAACCCGTTCTCACTCCCAAGTCGTCACATATGGACGCATGGTCAAGAGCCATCGTTGTCAGTGTGTGACGCACTGGTGATCCCTTTACCGTCATAGGTCAGCTCAGTGGGGGAAGCCCTGTAGCGTTACCGTTTTTGACGGTAAAGGCAGGTTTAAGATATTTAACAGAAAAGACTGAGTAAGGAGGTGGATGGAGGGCCAGAACCCCGACTTTGAACCAGGAGACCGGAGTTCGTGTCACGTGTGAAGCAAAAAGTCGACATTAAATATTTTTATTTAGGTAAATTGACGTAAGTGACGTTAGTTAACTTACGTGTAAACTGACGTACGTAGTTATTTTAACCCAAACCATGATCTTTTCCTAACCTTAACCAAGTAGTTTTGTTGCCTAAACCTAACCAAACTGCAACATTTCACGACTTTAATAACACGCCGTTTCAAAATTGTGATGTTTCAAAACACTAGGGTTTTATTTTGAAAGTCTAACTGGACGTTGCATATTTATTGTTGCTAACTTTACCAGAAGTTGTATATTTGTTGTTGCTAAACATTGCTAACTTGACTGCGGAGCCCTAAACGTCAATAAATGATGGTAAAGGGGTACCCAGGGCGTTGAAAGGCAATGCCAAAGGACCTTGACCAAGCGTCCATATGTGACGAGTCGGGAGTGAGAACGTGTTGATCATTCAGCACAAAGTTAGTGGCATCTAAAGATTTATGCACCCTCAGTTGCACGGGTTGGCTAATCTGGTTCCATCTGTTAACTTTTCAAATAACAATCAGGGTCCAGACCGTGAGTGACCGTACATATTCAGATAAAATCAGATTTTCTCCTGTCATTGTTAAAAAACACGCTAACAAAACTAGCTAGCGTTAGTGAAGTGGGTGGAATCATTCTGCTTCCTCCTAAACCCCGCCCACAAAAACACATCACAATGTTAACTAACAGGACGATGGAGGAAGGATACGTTAATAAAGTCCAGAGAGTATTGTGACAGCTACTGTCTCACAGTCTCTGGCTAAACTACTATAAAATGGCGGTTTGTTTAGGACACCGCGTGTGGTGCTCGCAATGATAATGCTACGAATAGTGACGATTCTCCCAGACAAATCAGCAGCTTTCACTGTTTCTGTATCACCTTGTGGCATCGCCTCAGATCGCTTGGAAACTCTACGGCGGGGATGCCAGAAAAAGTACCAGGTACCAGATTTGGTAAATTGAGCTGGAACCATGCGGAGCAACAATGTTGTTGCGTTTGACCTTCTTTTCCTCCCCTGTAGTTTTGTTCTTCTTGGATCTTGTGGCTGTTTTCACAAAGGTCCATTTAGGGTCTCCACAGGCTGTAAGTGCCCCCTTCAGGTGGTTCTGTTCCTTCTCTCTGGCTTGGGCGCTTGTTGGTATGTTTTCTGCTCTGTGGTGCAGTGTTCTCATGACCCCTAGCT
>NC_060157.1:3122290-3137650 GCF_021292245.1 Micropterus dolomieu
TAAATGATGAATTCCGTATTTGGTAATACTTCAATAATGCTTTATAGTGTGTAGTTATTATAAAGTGCTACCGAAACATTTCTACTTCACCAAGTAAACTTGATCAGTTTCAAACAAATATTAGTTCAGAGGATCTTCTGTATCCAGATGTGACCGTTTCAGATAAGACATACCTGTGTTAATCCCTGTAGGGGAAAATCAGTTTGGCACAGCAACACAGAGGAATGTAAAGAACACAATACAAATACAAGAAAAAGTAGAATCAGTAACATTCTACGTAGATGTGTAAATACACTCACCTAAAGGATTATTAGGAACACCAGACTAATACTGTGTTTGACCCCCTTTATCCTTCAGAACTGCCTTAATTCTACGTGGCATTGATTCAACAAGGTGCTGAAAGCATTCTTTAGAAATGTTGGCCCATATTGATGGGATAGCATCTTGCAGTTGATGGAGATTTGTGGGATGCACATCCAGGGCACGAAGCTCCCGTTCCACCACATCCCAAAGATGCTCTATTGGGTTGAGATCTGGTGACTGTGGGGGCCATTTTAGTACAGTGAACTCATTGTCATGTTCAAGAAACCAATTTGAAATTTTGTGTAGTGGTTGTTTAGTCTCCCCAATATACAGGTCTGTGCATTCCTCACTGCATTGGACCGCATACACTAGATTGCTTTTCTTGTGTTTGGGTGTGCGGTCTTTGGGGTGTACCAGCATCTCTTAGTGTGTTCTTGGGTTTAAAAAACACAGGGATGTTATGTTTGTTGAAAATCCTCCTGAGTTTCTCTGATACTCCAGACACGTATGGAATCACAATGTTGTTGTGTTTGACCTTCTTTTCCTCCCCTGTAGTTTTGTTCTTCTTGGATCTTGTGGCTGTTTTCACAAAGGTCCATTTAGGGTATCCACAGGCTGTAAGTGCCCCCTTCAGGTGGTTCTGTTCCTTCTCTCTGGCTTGGGCGCTTGTTGGTATGTTTTCCGCTCTGTGGTGCAGTGTCCTCATGACCCCTAGCTTGTGCTCCAGTGGGTGGTGGGAATCGAACAGTAGGTATTGGTCTGTGTGTGGGGGTTTTCTGTAAACACCAATCTGCAGGCTCCCGTCCTCTTCAATGTGTACAGCGCAGTCCAGGAAGGCCAAACTGTTGTTGTGAACATCTTCTCGTGTGAACTTGATGTTACTGTCCACAGAGTTGATGTGTTCTGTGAAGGCTTGCACTTCCTGGCTTTTAATTTTGACCCAGGTGTCGTCCACATATCTGTACCAGTGGCTCGGTGCTGTTCCTCTGAAGGAGTTGAGGGCTTTGTTCTCCACTTCTTCCACGTAGATGTTTGCCACAATCGGGGATGCCGGTGAGCCCATGGCACAGCCATGCTTCTGTCTGTAGAATCCACCGTTGTACTGGAAGTAGGTGGTGTTTAGAAAGAGGTCGAGTAATTTACAGATCTGGTCAGGGCTGAGGCTAGTTCTGTTGTCCAGGGTGTTGTCTTGTGTTAGCCGTTTCCTAACAGTTTCTACTGCCTCTATGGTGGGGATGCAGGTGAACAAAGAAGTCACGTCATAGGATACCATGGTTTCATCTGTGTGTTTCATCTAGTTGCTTTAAAAAACAAAAACAAACATGTGATATAATTTCTTTCTCTGCATGTACAACATGCATTAATGTGCAGGAAACCTCAAACCCTGCAGTAGAAATATAGATGATGATGGGGTGTGTGTGTGTGTTGTGTTTGGAGGAGGGACTACATCATTTAAAGAAGTAAGAAGTTCCTGGTTTGTCAGTGAAGAAGTCAGAGCGGCAGCAGTAAACCATCAGAGCCTCAACATGAAAGTCCGTCACACTTTGATCTGCTTCTTCTTCCTCTGTGAGTATTCACTTTGGATTTCTGTGTCTCTCTCTTGTTATGTAGTTTTTCTTTATTTTCTTTGTTTAAACTGCACATAAGGAAGGAAAATGAAGGGCATAATCTTACATGGTTAGAGGAGAAAAGAAATCTGCATGGATTTAAGAATTGGATAAATAAAAATGTATTTACATCACATTAAATCATTTTTCTTAACCTACTGATCACTGTTTACAGTCACACATCTAACAAATCCTGCTAAAGCTCTGATGTAAAAAAAGTCAGTTGTAAGAGTGTAACAGAATGTTGAAAGTCTCACTGAGCTCTTGTGGTTTTTTGGCTTACAGTTTTTCTCAATTGCTTAAACACTATAAGCAGACTTTTGAACAAAAATTTCAAAACCAAAACTCCATTTTTCAAAAAGCACACGTCCATTTCTCTAAACTCTACTCACAAATCCCTTAATTTCTCATTGCCTTCACCATGTAGTCATTGAGAAAACACTAACATTCAATATTGTTCACTCAATCAGCACAGGTTGAGCTCAGTTAGCACACAGCTACCCAGATGGAAACACAGACAGTCATAATTGATAACACACCAGTCAGAAGCTTCAATAGATAGAAAAAAGGGACAGTCAGTTCATTCAGTTTTGGAACAATCGATCCAGAGAAATCTAAAGAGAAAGGTCTAGGACATGAGAGAGGAGGAAGAGGAAGAAGAGGAAGAGGAGGACGAGCAGTATAGAGAGGAGTAAGAGGTAAAGGATTATTATAGATTATTTATTTCTTTTGTTGTGTTCAGCGTGTGAAAAGGTTTCTGAGGGGGAGAACCACAAGCAACAATTACTTAGAACCAGTTTTTGTTGTATTGTTTTGAATTTATCTCACCAGTGTGTCAGACTGTGTTGCAGTGTGTGTGTCTCTGAGGGCTTGTGTGTTATGTCTGAGGTCAAGTGTTTGGTTTTTCAGCAAGATTGTATGGTTTTGAGTGCAGAGCTTCATTTTGATCTGAAAATAGGATGTTTGGGGAATTGGGTGAGAAGTTCTGGATTTGTGTTTAGAGTATTCGAGAAAAAGAGGCATAATTTCACGAAATGTGTTTAATCAATTGAGAATAACTGTAAAAACTGACCTGACCGACAATGTTTATGTTCATATTTTGTCTGGTTCTCCTTTTTAATGCTGATTTCAGTATTTCATAGTGTTTTCTTGGTGCTCTGTCTGTTATGCTGTATACTCTGTTTTCCACTTTGGTTGAAATTAATATTTAATTCTAAATGAGTGTTTTTATTGACATACAAACCTTTGTAGTTTTATATGTGTCATTTTTCACACAGTTTTATGGCTCACTGTTGTATAAAAAGAGAAAAGGAAGAAATCAAAAACCATAATAGCAGCAAAACTAGGAAAATATAAAACTCTACACGTTAAATCATCTGGAGGGAGTCAGTTACTTTTTATAATTTACATTTGATTTATTGAAACCTTTATTTATACAGCGGATAATAAAAAGTGGCTTTTAGAAGGACAGAGATGTTAAAAACAAAATAACAGCGCCAGTCTGTGATCCTCGGTCACAGACTGGTTGAACTGGGCAGCTCCAAGTGTGATGTGAAGCAGCAAATGTTGTGATCAGACTGCAGCATCTTACAGGAAGTTCAGACAGTAACTATTGTTGTTCATCTTTTCAACAGCTCTGCAGGATGGAAACACTGGTCTCACCAATGCCCAAATCCCATCTGTCTATACAGGAACTGAAGGAGGAGATATCACAGTTAGATGCCCCTTTTCTTCACCTGGAGTCAGGAAGTTCTTCTGCAAGAGAAAATGTAAACCAGAGGACATCCTCATTGAAACAACTGGTGTCAGAGATCAGAGAGGCAGATACAGCATCAGATATGAAGGAGGATTTTTTTTAGATAATGTTTTCGTGAGCATCACACAGCTGACCAAGTCTGACTCAGGACTGTACAGATGTGGTCTGGACAGATCAAACATTACGTTTGAAATCATTGTTGTAGATGGTGAGTTTCTACTAAAAGTCATGAAAATGTTTGTTTCCCGTCTGAAGAAAAGCTTCACTGTTCACTGGTTGATTCTCAAATAAAACCAACAGGCTGATAAACGCGCACACACACACACACACACATATTTTTTATACTTAAGTATAAAGTTTTAACAGTTTGTGCTTCTAAAGTGAATATTTTCTTTAACAGTTTATTTCTGAGTATTTTTCACCTGCAATCACAGAATATTAATCACTTTTTCATATGCAAAGATCAATGATCATATTGTGTGCAGAGGCTGAGATTATGATGCTCTGAATCTTTGCTGGAAGAATCCAAATCAGTCACAGACTGGTAGAACTGGGCAGCTCCCAGTGTAACTGTGGATCACATTTGAAACTGTATCATGTTAAGTACAGATAGTAACTATTGATTGTTCATCTTTTCAACAGCACTGCTGGATGGAAGTCCTCCTGAAGAAACATCCCTCTATACAAGAGCTGGAGGAAATATTGTAGTTGGATGCTCCTTTATTTTCTCTGGAAGCAGGAGGTACTTCTGCAAGGAAGAATGTGAAGAGAAAGACATTCTTGTTGAAACAACTGGTTCCACAGCTGAGAGAGGCAGATACAGCATCAGATATACACAACGATCTCTGACAGATGTATCTGTGTATGTGAGCATCACACAGCTGACCAAGTCTGACTCAGGACGGTACAGGTGTTGTCTGGACAGACGTTTATTACCAGATTCCTACCGGGGGTTTGAGATCATTGTCACAGATGGTGAGTTTTCTTAAAGTGAAATAAAAATGAATGAAAATGTTTGTTTATGCCTCTGGAGGTCTGAACAAAGTTTTCACTGACAGCTGCTATTGTTTGAAATTCCCATCTCTGTGAACTGTTCATTTAAAACAGTTCAGCTGACATACAGACAGACTGTACAGCCATTTCTCTTATCAGGATTTTAAATGTACATTATCTGCATGTTTTTGTCTTGACAGCTCTAACCATTTTAAAACCAAAACCTCCTCTACCCATACCTGTCAATCAGTTTTTCCTGGGATTCTCCCGTTTACCATTCTCTTTCTGTCCTTCTGTTGCTTTTCACCAAGGAGCCCTGCGTTCGAATCTGATGTTTTTTAAATCTCCCATTTAGCGCATATACTCTTTTTCGACAAAGGCAATAACCACCTCAAGCGAGCTTAAAACTTATTGGCGGAATAATGGATTTTCTTTCGAATTTTGCCGTTTCCATCACCCTTTTCTGATGCGATACTTTAAAATGTGCATTAAAAAACGTTGATGGAAACACAGCTAGTGTGTCAATATGTGCTCCTTCCAGCTGCCTCCTCCTGAGAGCAACAGGAAGAGGCCTTGTTCTATTTTACATCTGTTTTACTAAAGTTATTATTTTAAATATTGTTCATTAATCTTGTTTACATAAAGAGTGCTGGTCCCACATGCCACAAGCCGCAATGCACCAATCACAGAAGAGTTTTCTGTGAAACGTTTGTTTTCTCTCATCACTGCTTGGTGTTTTAAACAGCTGTGTCCATGTTGTAAAGACTTTCCTCAATTTGTCTAATTTTCAGGAAATCTGGTTCAATGTTTTAAAAAGCTTTGACAATATTTTAAGGTCCAGTACATGTGCTCCTTGGGAAAAAGGTTAGCACAGAGCCCTGTGAGGCCCTTTTGTCTTTTAATTTATACCATGTAGGGATGTTCACAGCATTTCCCTTTCAACCCGGTATCACATTCTGACCGGTTGCACTGTTGATATTTTAAAGTAAGTGGTTGCCCAGTATTAATTTTAGGATTTACTGTGTGTACCCTTATCTAAATGTATGTTTAGGTGAACAGTGGTAGGGTGGTGACCCAGGGTGAGGTGCCTGAATATTTCCCTTATTTTTAAATCCCAATGTCAATCTATGACTCTAGTGGCTTATTCAACAGCAGTCCCATCAGCCTCCACACCAACAACACAGAGTTTAAGTTCTCAGACTGACCAGCAGCAGACTGCGGCAACAGCAACAGCAGGTACACCCACACTGTTTGATAGATGAAAGTCAATGACTGAAAGCAATGACATCTAATTGTCCTTCCAGCATCTAACAAAGCCACTCAGCCAGTTTGGAGAAGGTTCCAGTCAGAGCTGTGAAATCAGAGTTTGTGTATTATTGTCTCTGTGTGCATGTTTATGCGTTAATGTGTCACGTACAATAGAGCTGCATGTTTTTCATGCAAGTATGAGTTAATTAAAGTGCATGTGTATATACTGTATTGCAGACATAGCAGACATTAAGACATAGCTCCATCAAACACAAATCACATGTCAGCTTCATCCACATACGTCTTTTCCTGTCAACTTGTATCTTTCTAGAGCCATCAGAGGAACACTGAGGAAATACATTGTGAAATGAAGGCTAGTGAAACACAACGCTCCCTTGATCGGTGGAATTTTGGCTCTCTGTAGTACAATATGAAGGACCAGAATGAGCAATGGCTGCACCAAAATCATTTGATTTGACCAAACTGTCCCTAGTTGAAGGCACTGTGCTCCAGAATCAGCTGAAGAATGATATACACATGATTCACCCAAGGTTAAGTAGTTTTCACTAGTGAGAGTTAGCATAACTGTTAGCAACTGTAGAAAATGCTGTTAGTTGCATGCAGTTACATATAGCTTCAGTACTGATTTAGAACAGTGGTTAAAATGTTGTTTGGAACTATGTATGACGTGTCCTGTAACATGATTTTATTGGATTAATTAACTAATCAATCAGAAATCAGTATTTTCCATAAACATGGTGAAATGCTACTGTAGAATAAAATTAAAGAATCATGATACTTGTGTGTACCTTGATGAGCTTTGACTGAAAACCTTTGACCTTCCCAATGAGAAAGAACACAGTTTGTTCCAGAAAAGGTTTCTTCAAAAAAAGATTGTTCTACAGTTTGATAGCACTGCATGAACAGGCCCACATGTTTGGCCCCCAATTTCAATTTGAATCTATTAATATCCACTAATGAATTTCAATTTATTAGTGGATAGCCCCGTGAGATGTAGCATCTCGTTTTCACGAGGGTCCACAGATACACATACATAATACAACAGAAAAAACACAACGTACCTAGTACAGAAAATACAAAAGCACAGAACAAATATTCAAAACAACTGAGTTACAAAGCAGCTTGCACCCTCACCCCAGACCAATGACGATGAAAATAGAATTTTAAACATTTCCAATAAACTTTCAGCAAATTACAAAAAATTAAAAGCAAAAGACACATCAAGGTTCAGACATGTCATATCTCGTACAATAAGTACATCACATTTAGTTGAGATACACAAGTCAAAACAACTAATTACACAATCAGGACCTGTAAAACAATTGAGATTTAGTGAAAACAAGTATCGCATAAGAAAGGTCAAATCCAAAGAAGGTAAATCAATTAGATGATTACATGAAACAAATTACAAGCAATACTAATGAGTACAGCATCAGTAGCATGCACACACGTTGTTAAGATAGTGAAGTGTAACCTAAATCTGCAAAAAGATTAGATGGATCTCAAAGAAAGAGGGAGATTGTTCCAATCACAAGTAGCCTCATAATGAAAAGCTTTAGGTCCAGCAGCTGAGAAGATTCTTGGTACAGCAAAGACAAGATATTGCATTTCTCTAAGTGAATATGTAGAACTACAAGGAACCGAGAGTACTTTCAGATATGGAGGACAATTGAAATTGGCATATTTGAAAATAAATTAAAACCAATAGAAGTCTCTTCCAGATTAAGCTGAAGCCAGTTTGGTGATTTATACATTACACAATATTGAGTTTTTCAAAGGACCCTTCATAACAAATCTACACAGAGAGTTAAATACCACATGAAGTGGCTTAAGAACAATGTCTTCATGTAGATGATATCAGCCTAGTCTATAATGGGAAATATCAACTGAGGCGTTGACCTATTCCTGACTTCAAATGTGAAACAATTAACTATAAATCTATAGATCTATATAGTGAACTGAGACAGCAATATGTTCTTTTTGGCTATATTCAGACTGCAGGCCTTAATGCTCAATTCCGTTTTTTTTTTCCCAGATTTTTTTGTTTGACAGTTCACATTATACTTAAATGTGGCCCATATCAGACTCCAGTGTGAACTGTCCGTGGCCTGAAAGCTCGCAAAACACTCCCGGTTTTCATTGTCGTCTCACGGATCACATTTCTCCCTGAACTTTCTGTTCTTTTCATTACAGTTTTCGGCACTGTACAACGCAACTGCCCCACAACTCACTTTAAATGCGACCTGAGTGTCCAGACTCAGGTCGTGTTTAAAAAGATCCGATCTGTATCAGATTTGGACCACATATGGAAGTGGCCCAATTCTGAACTGGAAAAGATCAGATTCCATGTGATTTGGCCTGTTTACACTGTCATAAAAAGATCAGATCTGAGTCACATATGAACTGCCTTGGCGTGCAGTCTGCACATAGCCTTTGTGATGTAATCAGTGTGAGGTTTAAAAGGTAAGCTCAGGATCAGTCGACAGTCCAATTTAAATGAATCCAATTTCACCATGGAAGACCCATCTTCAAAATAAAGATGCAAATTAAGAGCACAAGGTGGTCATTTGTTATTATGAAGCCATTTTTGCGTCATAATAAAGTCAGCTTGTAATCTGTTTTGGACACAGTGAATGTTAGAGTCAGCAGTGTAAATAACAGTATCATCAGCATAAAGATGAACTTTACAGATGGAACAGATGCGTGATAAATCATTAATGAAAATCGAGAACAAAAGCGGTCCTAGAGTGGAACCTTGAGGAACCCCTTTATCAACCAATAAATCATTGTGAAGATAAGAATTAAACCATAACAGTGCACTTTGATTCAAACCTATTGCATAAAGCTTGTCAAGCAGGATATAATGATCCACCATATCAAAAGCTTTGGAAAGGTCGATAAAAATAGCACCAGTTAGCTGTCCCTTATCGAATGGGGAGAAAATGTCAATGGTCACCTTTTGTCACAGATTGAACCAGATTGATATGGGGATAAGATGTTATTCCGAATTGTGATAATTTAATCAAAATTATTATTCATGATCATCATTCATCAATTAGGAAGCATCTGTAAAAAAAAATTTCTTCTCTTCAACCTCACACAGATGTGCTGCTGTATGTTGTTCCTATTCTTGTCATCATTGTCATCATATCAGGGCTGGCACTGATGATAATCTGTATTCAGAGGAACAGCAAACCTAAGGGTGAGGCAACAGGAAACACTTACACAGTCACGCTAACAACTGAAACTTCCCATTTCTCATCAAAAATAACAGTTCAGTCAGGACACTCATGTCAAAGTTTTAAAGACTTGCATCAATACATTCTGTAGTTTGACAGTGTGGCTCTGTTCATGTAATTCTCTGGAACAAATCTGAGCAACAGACTGTCCCTAAACTCACACACCCACAAAATGTAATGAACAAGAAAGACACAATATAGAAATAAACAAATTCAACTAAATGCTACATGAGGAAGGTGGGAGTTGGAAGGACTGACATTTCAGTTGCATGCAGACAGAAATTTGGAAATACATAGCTTTGCTTCCTTTTTGTAAACTTGAAGGCTACAGTGTGCAAATACTAGTTAGATCAGTGTAGAGACATCAGCAGTATTTTGTAGCCATGCTAGGGGTGTGGCTCTAGAGATGGTATTGTCAGTTGGTCAGTCCACCACTGTGGTCAACAATTAGTGGATCAACACATTCTCACTCCCAACCCGTTTCATTTTGATGCTTGGTCAAGGCCCTTTGGCATCACTTTTTAACGCCCTGGGTACCCCTTTTGAATTTTTACACATTTAGGGCTCCACAGTGAAGTTAGCAACACTAAGCAACAATAAATATGCAACCACCGGTAAAGTTAGCAACAATATATGCATCTGGTTACAAAATAAAACGCTAGCATTTTGAAACATTTCCATTTTGAAACTTATCACAGTTGTGTAACATTGCAATTTGGTTAGGTTTAGGCTACAAAACTACTTAGTTGTGGTTAGGAAGAGATCATGGATTGGGTTAAAATAACTACGTACGTCATTTAACACGTGAATTAACTTACGCAATTTATGTTACTTGCCTAACTTAAATAAAAATAATGTTGACTTGTTGTTTCACATGGGACACGAACAAAGTCTGGGTTCTGGCCCTCCATCCACCCCAACCATCTCCTTAATCAGTCTTTTCTGTTAAATATCATACTTACCTTTCCGTCAAAAACTAACTGACTTCCCCCAGTGCATTGAACTATGAACTATAGGGATCCCCAGTGCGTTCCAAACTGACACTGATGGGCCTTGAACATGCGTCCATATGTGACTAGTCATGGAGTGAGTACGGGTTAAAGTTATGGAATGCCATTTTTGTACTGAAAGTTTTGTTTTTGTCTGTTTGTTCATCATTTTTAATGGAGAAAAAATGTTTGTCTGTTTCACAGGTTTGCAGAACAGAGGAAATTCAGATGGCGCAAACATGGAGGTGACTTTCTTTTACTCTTTGATTACTCTCATGTTGGATAAGATGTACCCGTGCAGGTGACAACAATTTCCTCCAGCTGAACTCAGATAAAACAGAAATCCTGGTCATCGGGTCCCAGCAAATGGCAAAACAAATACTGCCATCTGCTGGTTCGCTAGTAAATCACATTAAGCCTGTGGCAAAGAACCTCGGTGTCTGGTTTGATAGTAATTAAAATTTCGAGCAGCACACCACAAAGCTTGTTCAATCATGTTTTTATCAACTTAGAAATATAGCAAAAATTCGATCTATGTTAACTTTTAAGGACACCGAGACCATTTTACAGGCCTTCATCTCATCACGCCTTGATTATTGCAACAGCCTTTTCATCTGTTTAACCCAAAAATCTACTGATCGACTCCAGAACTCAGCAGCCAGCCTTTTAACCAGAACAAAGAAATATGACCACATTACTCCTATTTTAGATTCATTACACTGGCTCCCAGTATGTTTTAGAATTGACTTTAAAATTCTATTGATCACTTTTAAAGCTCTTCATGGCCTCTCGCCTTGTTATATTTCTGACCTTTTAGTCCCATACGCACCAGCACGTACCTTGAGATCCTCAGGCAGAGGTCTGTTGTCTGTTCCAGAGTCTCGACTGAAAACTAAAGGGGACAGAACGTTTGCTGTCAGGGCCCCGAGGCTCTGGAACAGCCTGCCCGAGGAAATCAGGTCAGCTGAATCAGTGAACTCTTTAAAGTCCCTTCTTAAAACATACATTTATAGGAGAGCCTTTCCCGATCTTATTTGACTTTGTTATCCGTTTTATTTTATTCTATTTTACTAATTTTATATTTAACTTAAACGTGTATTTTAGTCTTTTCAATGTTTTCTTGCTTTTATCTTGTATTGTTTTTGTATTATTGTTTTTGCTGTATTATTGTCTTTACACTTGTTAAAGCACTTTGTAACTTGTTCTTGAAAAGTGCTCTACAAATAAAGATTATTATAACAGTTAAAGATGTCCTTAGCCAATCTTCAGGATTGGAATCAGGGGATATTTTAACATGCTGATCCTTTCTTTACTGAACTCTGCTGTGTTTAGTCACCTTGTTGTGTTGCAGCGCAGCTTTTCTTCACGCCTACAGTGCAGCACTTCACTGCATATAGGTGTAAAATTAAGAGGGTGTTAACAATAACATCTTTTGGGCACACAGTGAGTGAGTCTTGAGTTCTGACATCTCAGATTCACTCTGACCCTAACAACAGGTTCACTGCTTAAAAAGACAAATGTTGGCGGATTAACGTTAATTCTGTAAGGGCCAAAAATGAAAAGCTTGGGTCCTCTACCAGAGGCCTGGGAGTTTGAGGGTTCTGCGCAGTATTTACCTGAAATCTGCTATAGCCACTCTCCAAGTTTGGGGGTCACAGCCCCCAGTGCTCCGAGTACCACTGGCACCACTGTTGCTCTTACTTTCCACATCTTTTCTAGCTCCTGTTTCAGCCCTTGATATTTCTCAAGCTTCTCGTGTTCCTTCTTTTTGATGTTGCTGTCGCTTGGGATTGCCACATCATGTCTTACAATGTTTTGTACGTTACCTTTATTTATTTATTTACTTTAGACACTCCACCTAAAACCATCAAACATATTAACAGCCCCACCAGAGACTTTAAACCTTCGCTGTAGAAAGTTTGTGGACAGTGGACTCGAGTTGGGACGGGTTTCACAGTGGGTAAAATAATCAAAATCACTCATCTGTTCTTCAACATATAGCTTAGCAGAGAGCTTCTGTCTCCACCCTCATGTACAAAGTTGTTGTAATGTGTTGGTTTTCGTTTCCTGCCTCCTGCTCTCAGGAGTCACCTCCACAAAAAGTATATAAAGGGATGTGTCTGTATTTCACTGTAGGTCATTCTCTGTCAAAATATTTGTGATTTTTTTGTTTTCAGATCGCCCTCTATGAGAACTGTTATCCAGCTTCTACATCTGAACCCACCTACGAGAGCCTCGATCCAGCCAGCAGGGATCAGAACCAGACCTACGCTACACTCACACACAACACAAATGCTGCTGTTTGTGTCTCACTGAGCACTGCAACTCTGCCATAAACTCAGGTATTCAGGTAGATTAACACTTCTCACTAAGAAGCAGCAGGTTTTACAGTTTTTCTCAATTGCGTAAACACCAGAAGCAGACTTTTGAAATAAAACTCAATTTTTTTTAAAAAGCACACCCATTTTCTTAAACTATAAACACAAATCCCTTCATTTCTCAACTAAGCAGGTGGAAACACAGACAGTCATAATTGATAACACACCAATCAGAAGCTTCAGACTCAGTTCATTCAGTTTTGGAACAATTGATCCAGAGAAGTTAATCGGAAGGTTGGCGGTTCAATCCCTGGCTCCCCCTGGTTGCGTGTCGAAGTGTCCTTGGGCAAGATACTGAACCCCGATTTGCCCCTGGCTGTTCCGCCAGTGTATGAATGTGTGTGACTGGTGAATGCAGATGTAGTGTAAAAGCGCTTTGAGTGGTCGAAAAGACTAGAAAGGCGCTATACAAGTACGGAGCATTTACAAGAGGTGAAGGAAGAGGAACAGAAGGAGTTGGAGGAGGATATGGGATAAGAAGAGGAGGAGGAGGAGGAGGAGGAGGAGGAGGAGGAGGAGGAGGAGGAAAGAAGAGTAGGGAGGAGGTGGAGGACAAGAATCTCTGGCCTGTCTCAGACCAAAGACAGGACGCTGGGGCAGAATGATTTGTTGTTATCTGTGTTCTACTGTACAGCACAAGGAATAAAAAATGTTCAAATGTACATTTGTTATTTCTTTTGTGTTCATCAAAAAAATTTCTGAGGGGGAGAACCTCAAGCAACATTACTAATAACCAGGCAACATTACTAATAACCAGTTTTTGTAGTATTCTTTTGAATTTATCTCACCAGTGTGTCAGACTGTGTTGTAGTGTGTGTCTCTGAGGGCTTGTGTGTTATGTCTGAGGGCAAAGTTTGGTTTTTCAGCAAAATTAAATGGTTTTGCGTGAAGAGCTTCATTTAGACTTGACAGTAGGATGTTTGGGGAATTGGGTGGGAAGTTGTGGATTGGTGTATATTGTTTAGAAAAAAGGCGTCATTTCAAGAAATGTGTTGAAGCAATCGTGAAAAACAGTAATAGGAAAAAATGTAAAACTGAAACAAAGCACTTAGACCTACACCAAAGTGGTTCCATTACAGTTTAGATTCAGTCCAGAACTAAAACAATTAAACCTTCCCTGTCTGTCTTGATTTCTTATGACAGCCTGTGGACGGATGTAAACAACTCAGGATGGCTTTTCTGGCAAAATCCAAAGGAAAAGACGTCTATGTGCTCCTGGTGCCTTCTTTTCTGCTCTCCTACAGAACCAAATTGTCATTGTGTAATGCTAGCTAATGTGTAAAAATAAAATTTGCGACTGTTAACAAACACCCAGCATCCACCACAACACAGAGTCCAACACAAAGTTAAAACTAGCATTCCTGCAAAGCATATTTACTTTACTTTCATTTACTGTTCTTAAATTAAAGTTAATTAAAGTAATTATATTGTCCTGTGTATACTTTGTGTGTATTAATAGATAATGGAAGAATAAAAGCGGATGTAGATTCTCATCACAATAAAGAATGAACAATGTAAAAATCAGTTTTGCTGCCCTGTCATGACTCAAGCTGTCCACAGATAACTGAAAAAACAAAGACCACCAAAACAATTTTCAGGGTATATATCCTCCACTTTGCCCAGGTCTCTCTATACAAATAGATTGGATATCAAGAGACTTTCTGGTTAAATATATTTAATTGTCTCCACATGGACCAAATGACAACAGTGAACATCTGAAGAGAAACTGCATTTAAAGAGGAACAGTGGTCACAGCAGACAACACTGAAAACACTGAACACTGTCGACTCTCTGCCCCTCCTCTTCAGCCACAACCCCACTTAGTGTTTTTTACAACTGCTTATACACACTTTCAGAACTATATCTCCTTTTTTCAAAACTCTACACACAAACTTTTTATTTATTTATTTATTTATTTATTTATAAGGACAACACACATTAATCAGCATTACTTTAAATGAGCCAGTGTTAGCCTGCTGACTAATTTTCAACTGCAGTCCTTAAGCGGTAAGATGTTTCAATTTCAATTTTATTTATATAGCGCCAAATCACAACAACAGTTATCTCACAGTGCTTTCCATAAAAGAGCAGGTCTAGACCGTACTCTGTGATGATATTTACAGAAGCCCAACAGTTCCCACCAAGAGCAAGCACTAGGCGACAGAGGCAAGGAAAAGCTTCCTTTTAAGAGGCAGAAACCTCGAGCAGAACCATGGCTCAGGGTGGGCGGCCATCTGCCTCGACCGGTTGGGGGTGAAGGGGGGAGGGAGGGAGAGAGAGAGAGAGAGGTAAGGAGAGAGAGAGAGGAGGGAGGCAGCCTACACAATATACACACAGAGGTACAGTGAAGGTGATGTTGCTATAGACTAAATGAAAAATGGTACAGATATTTTTAATAGTGTTAATGGTAACAATCGTAATGTTAATGATTATAATAACAATAATAACAATAAGACTAGCAACAATAGTCGTTGCAGCAGAGGGTGTCGAGCAGGAACACGGGGGCAGCAGGTGACCCGCAACCACAGATCCAGACTCCACAGCTCCAGAGCCAGAAAACCTGCAGGAAGTGATAAGAGAGAGGAGAGAGACGAGAAAGCACAAGACTACCAGAAAGGGGAGAAGTTGTGTTAGTAACATGCAATAATGGGATGAGGTTTCACACAGAGGGAGAGAAAGTAGAGGAGAGAGGAGCTCAGTGCATCATGGGAAATCCCCCGGCAGTCTAGGCCTATAGCAGCATAACTAAGGGATGGTTCAGGACTCACCTGAGCCAGCCCTAACTATAAGCTTTATCAAAGAGGAAAGTCTTAAGCCTACTCTTAA
>NC_060157.1:3137750-3138445 GCF_021292245.1 Micropterus dolomieu
ACAGTGTAACGCTGCTCTACGACAGCTTGACAGTGTAACGCTGCTCTACGACAGTGTAACGCTGCTCTACCACAGCTTGACAGTGTAACGCTGCTCTACGACAGTGTAACGCTGCTCTACGACAGTGTAACGCTGCTCTACCACAGTGTAACGCTGCTCTACCACAGCTTGACAGTGTAACGCTGCTCTACCACAGCTTGACAGTGTAACGCTGCTCTACCACAGTGTAACGCTGCTCTACCACAGCTTGACAGTGTAACGCTGCTCTACCACAGCTTGACAGTGTAACGCTGCTCTACCACAGCTTGACAGTGTAACGCTGCTCCACCACAGTGTAACGCTGCTCTACGACAGCTTGACAGTGTAACGCTGCTCTACCACAGTGTAACGCTGCTCTACCACAGCTTGACAGTGTAACGCTGCTCTACGACAGTGTAACGCTGCTCTACGACAGTGTAACGCTGCTCTACGACAGTGTAACGCTGCTCTACGACAGCTTGACAGTGTAACGCTGCTCTACGTCAGCTTGACAGTGTAACGCTGCTCTACGTCAGCTTGACAGTGTAACGCTGCTCTACGACAGCTTGACAGTGTAACGCTGCTCTACGACAGCTTGACAGTGTAACGCTGCTCTACGTCAGCTTGACAGTGTAACGCTGCTCTACGTCAGCTTGACAGTGTAACGCTGCTCTACG
>NC_060157.1:3138487-3196078 GCF_021292245.1 Micropterus dolomieu
TAACGCTGCTCTACGACAGTGTAACGCTGCTCTACGACAGTGTAACGCTGCTCTACGACAGTGTAACGCTGCTCTACGACAGTGTAACGCTGCTCTACCACAGCTTGACAGTGTAACGCTGCTCTACCACAGCTTGACAGTGTAACGCTGCTCCACCACAGTGTAACGCTGCTCTACGACAGCTTGACAGTGTAACGCTGCTCTACCACAGTGTAACGCTGCTCTACCACAGTGTAACGCTGCTCTACCACAGCTTGACAGTGTAACGCTGCTCTACGACAGTGTAACGCTGCTCTACGACAGTGTAACGCTGCTCTACGACAGCTTGACAGCGTAACGCTGCTCTACGACAGCTTGACAGCGTAACGCTGCTCTACGACAGCTTGACAGCGTAACGCTGCTCTACCACAGTGTAACGCTGCTCTACCACAGCTTGACAGTGTAACGCTGCTCTACCACAGTGTAACGCTGCTCTACGACAGCTCGACGGTGTAACGCTGCTCTACGACAGCTCGACGGTGTAACGCTGCTCTACGACAGCTCGACAGTGTAACGCTGCTCTACCACAGCTCGACAGTGTAACGCTGCTCTACCACAGCTCGACAGTGTAACGCTGCTCTACCACAGCTTGACAGTGTAACGCTGCTCTACGACAGCGTAACGCTGCTCTACGACAGCGTAACGCTGCTCTACCACAGCGTAACGCTGCTCTACCACAGCTTGACAGTGTAACGCTGCTCTACCACAGTGTAACGCTGCTCTACCACAGTGCAACGCTGCTCTACCACAGTGCAACGCTGCTCTACCACAGTTTGACAGTGTAACGCTGCTCTACCACAGTGTCGTATGCTCTACCACAGTGTTGTATGCTCTACCACAGCTTGACAGTGTAACATTGCTCTACGACAGTGTAACGCTGCTCTACCACAGTGTAACGCTGCTCTACGACAGCTTGACAGCGTAACGCTGCTCTACCACAGTGTAACGTTGCTCTACCACAGTGTAACGTTGCTCTACCACAGCTTGACAGTGTAACATTGCTCTACAACAGTGCAACGCTGCTCGACGACAGTGTAACGTTGCTCTACCACAGCTTGACAGTGTAACATTGCTCGACGACAGTGCAACGCTGCTCGACGACAGTGCAACGCTGCTCGACGCTGCTCTACCACAGTGTAACGCTGCTCTACCACAGTGTAACGCTGCTCTACCACGGCTTGACAATGTAACGTTGCTCTACGACAGTGTAACGTTGCTCTACGACAGTGTAACGCTGCTCTACGACAGCTTGACAGTGTAACGCTGCTCTACCACAGTGCAACGCTGCTCTACGACAGTGCAACGCTGCTCTACGACAGTGCAACGCTGCTCTACCACAGTGTAACGCTGCTCTACCACGGCTTGACAATGTAACGCTGCTCTACGACAGTGTAACGCTGCTCTACCACAGCTTGACAGTGTAACGTTGCTCTACGACAGTGTAACGCTGCTCTACGACAGTGTAACGTTGCTCTACGACAGTGTAACGCTGCTCTACCACGGCTTGACAATGTAACGTTGCTCTACGACAGTGTAACGTTGCTCTACGACAGTGTAACGCTGCTCTACGACAGCTTGACAGTGTAACGCTGCTCTACCACAGTGCAACGCTGCTCTACGACAGTGCAACGCTGCTCTACGACAGTGCAACGCTGCTCTACCACAGTGTAACGCTGCTCTACCACGGCTTGACAATGTAACGCTGCTCTACGACAGTGTAACGCTGCTCTACCACAGCTTGACAGTGTAACGTTGCTCTACGACAGTGTAACGCTGCTCTACGACAGTGTAACGTTGCTCTACGACAGTGTAACGCTGCTCTACCACGGCTTGACAATGTAACGTTGCTCTACGACAGTGTAACGTTGCTCTACGACAGTGTAACGCTGCTCTACGACAGCTTGACAGTGCAACGCTGCTCTACCACAGTGCAACGCTGCTCTACGACAGTGCAACGCTGCTCTACCACGGCTTGACGATGTAACGCTGCTCTACCACAGTGTAACGCTGTTCTACCACAGTGTAACGCTGCTCTACCACAGTGTAACGCTGCTCTACCACGGCTTGACAATGTAACGCTGCTCTACGACAGTGTAACGCTGCTCTACGACAGTGTAACGCTGCTCTACGACAGCTTGACAGTGTAACGCTGCTCTACCAAGGCTTGACAATGTAACGCTGCTCTACGACAGTGTAACGCTGCTCTACGACAGTGTAACGCTGCTCTACGACAGTGTAACGCTGCTCTACGACAGCTTGACAGTGTAACGCTGCTCTACCACAGTGTAACGCTGCTCTACCACAGCTTGACAGTGTAACGCTGCTCTACCACAGTGTAACGCTGCTCTACGACAGTGTAACGCTGCTCTACCACAGTGTAACGCCGCTCTACCACAGTGCAACGCCGCTCTACCACAGTGCAACGCTGCTCTACCACAGCTTGACAGTGTAACGCTGCTCTATGACAGTGTCGTATGCTCTACCACAGTGTAACGTTGCTCTACCACAGTGTAACGCTGCTCTACCACAGTGTAACGCTGCTCTACCACAGTGTAACGCTGCTCTACCACAGTGTAACGCTGCTCTACGACAGTGTAACGTTGCTCTACGACAGTGTAACGTTGCTCTACCAGTGTAACGCTGCTCTACGACAGTGTCGTATGCTCTACCAGTGTAACGCTGCTCTACGACAGTGTCGTATGCTCTACCACAGTGTAACGTTGCTCTATGACAGCTTGACAGTGTGACGCTGCTCTGCGACAGTGTGACGCTGCTCTGCGACAGTGTGACGCTGCTCTGCGACAGTGTGACGCTGCTCTGCGACAGTGTGACGCTGCTCTGCGACAGTGTGACGCTGCTCTCGACAGTGTGACGCTGCTCTCGACAGTGTGACGTTACGTTGCTCCACGACAGTGTGACGTTACGTTGCTCCACGACAGTGTGACGTGCTTTATGCCTGCGTAACATTGCTTAATGATTATGCTCTTACTGGTCACGGCGATGGTGATGTCAGCAGGAGTTCTGGGCGTGGCCTCCGAGTGGGGGGAGCTGAGTGGCTCCAGGCTGATGGGCGGCTGGTTCCCATCACCTAGTGGCGCCCTTTGGCTACTGGACGCCTGACTGATGCCCAGACGCTCCACATCCAGCACCACGCTGTCCACACAGGGAAGACTGGTCTGAGGACAGACAAGAGGACAGACAATAAGAGTTGTTATACAGACACACTTCTGACCTGTACTACAAAGGGAGTTCAAGCTACTCTTCGCGCTTTCACGTAAAAGGGGCGTGTTCAGCCGTGCTGGCAGAGTTGTTGCGGCATGCTCATGCTCCGTATTTTTGGACACATAAAATAGTCTAAAATATGTGAAAACAGTTAGGATAATGCAATTAGCAAATAAATAGCCTACAGATGGGCTACATCTCAGACACTGGCCCAATAATTAAGATTTCCCAAAAAATGCTGAGGCTGCAGAGCTCACTGTATGAACATAATGCTGTTGTGTTAAAAATAACAAGTCAGGATGAGATCTGAACATATTTTATAAAGTGGTGTGTATTAAAACTTCTCCTCAGTGACACTGAATACAGATGCGGTGTGTATTATTACTTATCAGTGACACTGAATACAGATGCGGTGTGTATTATTACTTATCAGTAACACTGAATACAGATGCGGTGTGTATTAATACTTATCAGTAACACTGAATACAGATGCGGTGTGTATTAATACTTATCAGTAACACTGAATACAGATGCGGTGTGTATTAATACTTATCAGTAACACTGACTACAGATGCGGTTTGTATTAATACTTCTCCTCAGTAACCCTGAGTACAGAGTACAGGCCACTGGTCTGTTCCTGTTGTTTGTTTATGTCAGCGATAACTCACCATGATGCCAAGAGCTTTGAGGATGTTGAGTTTACACATGGGACATGTGCAGTGTTCATTGAGCCAGGGGTCCACACACACTTTATGGAAGACATGTCTGCAGAGAGACAGATTTAATCTGATGAGATTTTTCCACCAAACCATCAGAACTAAAAGGCAGGACTGAAAATGGGTCATCTGTCAAACCACTGGAGAAGATTCAGTCAGCAGATCACACTTTATATGTGATGACTTTAAAATGCAGCAGTAAATAATAATAATACAGACAGTGACTTTAAAGAGTCTGATCAATCTGTGCGATACTGGTCTGACTGGTGATACTGGCAGAATAGGGTGAACATCATTACACTCACATAGATACATGGTAAAGTTCAGTACATCATTACAGTAAGAAAACCCGGTATAAATGTCTCTGCTGGTGTTTTCACACTCACTTGCAGGGTAGAATGCGAACCACATCGTTCAGCTGGTAGGCCTCAATGCACACTGCACAGTGGTTAAAATCTGGGTCAGTTTCCTGCAGCAAACAGAAAAATGAGGTGTTAAGTCAACACGTAACGTCTGAAAAGCTCATCATCGACAACTTCGCTCTTCTGGTTTGTCCACATTATTCTGTGACTCGTGACACCTTGTGTGAATTATGGGTAGCTGTGAGGGTCTTTGCGGTGGTTTTAAACAGAATCTCCTTGACATTCTGCTCAGCTGTTTCCTCTCAGACACATCTGACGTATGTTTTCATCTCCGTCGTGTTTATCTTCCCACACTATCATCATGTGACCTCTGACCTTTGTGTGAGTGGACATCCATCACTGTTTCATCTGCAGCCTGAAGGTCAACAACATAAATACCTGAAACCACTGGGTCCTACTGCCCACCATGTATCACACCTGTCAAACAGTGAGTTGCTGAGGTGAGAGTATGTTAGCTGTTATTTTGTCTGTCCTCATGTCTGTCCTCAGGCAGAAACTAAAGGGGTTAAATGACAGGGATGTCTCGAGTGTCCCCCCTCAGGTCTCTGTCAGCAGCTGGAGTTATTAGATTGTCTCGAGGCTGATTAACTTCTGATAGAAGGTTCATTCAGTAAAACTGAAGCAGCAACTCGTCAGCAGCTGAAGAATCTGTGAACAGCAGGAAATAGAAAGAAGGACGAGGACAGACATAAAAGACCTGTATTATCCTCAGGGTTTACCTTGTCTCCTTTCTTCACCGTCCTCGTGGTCAACTTGCCGATTGCTTTCTTCGCTGCATCACCAAGACGACGCTGAAAGATGGAGGGAGGACGGATTATTACATGTCCAAATGTATGTGGACACCTGAACACAACAGTGTAACATGGGAATCAAACACCACAAGCATTAATGTGCCGACAGTCTACTGGGAAGGACAGAGGACAGCAACGAGAAAGACAACAGATGAAAGTGACCACTGAGGAAAAACTGCAGGACACGGAGACACAGAGACACAAAGAGACAAAGACAGACTGAGACACTGACACAGTGAGACACAGAGACACCAAGAGACAGACAAACAGAGACACGTGTTACATGTCCTCAGGTCACTCTGTGAGGACGCTGGTCAGAGTGGATTTTATGCAGCATGCTTTTACTTGACAGCTACTCTGTGTATTTAATACTTTATGCATTAATAATCTGGAAGAGGAAGGTGGTGACGCTCTGTTATTCACGTGACTCTGCTAAAAGCAGCATAATGGCTGAAGCTACAGAAGAAGTGGCTTTCAAGTAGCGTTCGCTGTGAATTTTACTTGTCACGCTCAGCCTGTAGCCTGAAGGACAGAGACAGAAAAGCAGAGACCAAATTCTGCACAACTAGCGATAGACCAAAGAATCAGTCGATTCCTGAACTCAGGATGCCGATATCTCATCCTAAAGACAGCAGCTCTAACGAGCGTTGATCTCTCTGAAACCTGCAGCAGAACCCAAAGAAGTAGAACCAGCAGTACAGTTCTGCTTCTTTCACAAAACATCTGAACCAGCTTCCTGCTGAGAGAACCTGCAGCTCATGGATTAGACTTTGTTTTCATATCAGCATTTCAGATCCTGCTCTCTAATATCGGCACTGGCCAGTGGAAAACTCGTATCTGTCCAACACTAAACCGATATGATGATGATGATGATGATGTTTCCACAGAGCTGATGCAGCAGATGCATTCTGGGAAACCTGAACTCCCACTGACACGCTTCAAGATCGCAGAACAGTATAAACACAACAGTACTCTGAAAACAACTACTGCAGGGGTCGGGACCCTATGGTTCGCGAGCCAGATGTGGCTCTTTTCATGGCTGCATCTGGCTTGCAGACAAATCTTTAATTTAAAAAATTATAACGTTAAAAATATAAAACATTCTCATGTACTTCAATCCATTCATTTCCTACCGCTCACGTTCATGGTCGCGGGTGGCTGGAGCCAATCACGGCTGTACTCCGGGACAACACCAAATTTTTATTGGATAATGCGTAACGTACACGGGTCGTTGTGAGGTCAGAAAGTAAACTTCCCGCCTTTTAATCAAGTAGTCAGCTACCTAATTGCAGAAACCCTTTTGACGAAGAAGATGGCTAAAAGAAAAAAAGATGAGGAGTATCGTACTTTTCAGGAGGAATTCGCCTTTGTGGAGAGAGCAGGTTCTGCAGTGTGTCTAATATGCAATGATAAAATTGCATCGATAAAACGGTCAAATATAAAGCAGCACTTCGACACACGCCATACTACATTTGCATCGAAATATCCTGCGGGGCACAGCAGGAAGAAAGCATGTCAAGAGCTACTGTGCAGAGTGCAAGCTAGTCAGCAGCAACTCCGTGTTTGGACACAACAATGTGACTGGAATTCGGCTGGCTTTGCTGGTGCTTTAGCAACTGTGAGAAACGGAAAACCGTTCACAGATGGGGAGTATGCCACTTTTCGGATAAAGACAAGATAATCAAACGAATAAAAGACACGCCTCTGTCGGCAAGAACTGTTCACGATCGTACCATCATGATGGCAAATCAAATTGAGGCAACACAAGTGAAGCACATAAATGCAGCACCATTCTTTTCTCTCGCTTAGGATGAGTCAACAGACGTAAGCCATTTATCCCAGTTCAGCGTGATTGCAAGGTATGCTGTTGGTGACACTACGTGAGGAAAGTCTTGCTGTTTTGCCCATGAAAGAGACAACAAGAGGGGAGGATTTATTCAAGTCTTTCACCGAGTTCGCTAAAGAAAAAAAATCTACCGATGGATAAACTTATTTCGGTGTGTACTGATGGTGCTCCGTGCATGGTGGGGAAAAACAGAGGATTCCTAGCGCTTCTTCGTGAACATGAAAAGAGACCCATCCTAAGTTTTCACTGCATCCTACATCAGGTGTGCGGCGAGCAGCTTGGTGAGGTGATGTCGCTAGTCATTCGGGTGGTCAACTTTATTGTTGCCCGAGCTTTAAATGATCGCCAGTTTGAAACACTGCTAGATGAAGTTGGGAATAATTATCCTGGTCTGCTTCTGCACAGCAATGTGCGTTGGTTGTCAAGAGGGAAGGTGCTCAGCCGTTTCGCAGCTTGTCTGAGAGAAATGCGGACTTTTCTTGAAATGAAAAACGTCGAGCATCCTGAGTTAGCTAACACTGAGCGGCTCCTGATGTTCTTCTATCTCGTGGACATCTGAACCAGCTGCTGGAACTCTTCATCGCCAACATTGAAACAGGTCGTTTACTAAACTTTGAAAAACTGGGGGAGTTTAAATATGCATGCACAGCAAGTGACCCTGCTCAACATCTTGATCTTCAGCAGCTAGCGGGCTTCACATCTAATCTCCTACAGTCATTCAAAACAAGCTTTGGAGAATTTCGTGAGCGCACTCATCTTTTTAAGTTCATCACCCATCCACACGAGTGTGCAGTGGACAGCACCGACATGAGTTCCATCCCCGGTGTCTCCGTCAGAGATTTTGAGCTACAAGCTGCTGACCTGAAGGCCTCAGACATGTGGGTGAATAAGTTCAAGTCACTGAATGAAGATTTGGAAAGACTTGCACAACAGCAAGCAGAGTTGGCGAGCAAACACGAGAGGGGAGAAATGAAAAAACTTCAACCGGCGGACCAGCTGATTGTCAAAACTTGGAACGCGCTTCCCGTCACATACCACAGACTGCAGCGTGTGAGTATTGCTGTACTGACAATGTTTGGCTCTACGTGTGCATGTGAGCAGTCTTTCTCACATCTAAAGAACATTAAGACCAACCTACGATCACATTTAACGGATGGAAGTCTGCATGAAGCTTAACCTCACCACGCATCAACCAGACTACAAAGCTGTCAGCAAAACCATGCAGCACCAGAAGTTGCATTAATGGTAAGAAGTACTTTATTCATCATTGGTTAGCAACAGCATAACAACATTATTAAAAAGAATTCAGAGACTTATTGTACTTTAAAAGTGTTGGTCTTACATTAAATGCACACATTTACTTGTATTTAGTGTTAAAACATATTGTATGGCTCTCACGGAATTACATTTTAAAATATGTGGCGTTCATGGCTCTCAGTCAAAAAGGTTTCCGACCCCTGTACTACTGTCTGCATGAGGCGTCCAGTGTACTACAGTACTCTGAATACTACTACTGTCTGTACTACAGGGGTCCAGGGCTGTACTCCGTGTTTACTGCTGATTCTGTGACGGACTGAAAGTGACTGCAGGGAGGTGAAGTGAAGGTTGGTCTGCAGCAGATGGAGGGGAGACAGACTCCTGACAGCAGGGTTAGATTACACTGAGGGGGGAGGAAGTGACCACCCACTGCTCCACTGAACACATCATTAAATATTCAATGCTTCAAGAGGACGAGGAAGAGCAGGAGGAGAGTAGTAGAAAGAGGAAGAGGAGTGGGGAGGGAGAGGAGGAAACGAAGGGAACAGCGTAGGAGGAAGGGTTAGCACGTTAGCTCATTAGCGGTGTGTTAGCATGTTACCTGGCTGCGATCACGGGCGCTGGTGTAGCGGATCTTCTGGATGAAGTAGAAGATGAGCCAGGCCGACGAGATGATCATGAGGACGATGAAAGAGATGGAGACGAAGACCAGAGAGCCTCGGTTGATGTTTTTGGTGGAACCACGTTGACCCACCACCACAGAGACCAGGACTGTCAGGTTCCTCTCCAAGTGAGCCAGGATCTCCTTCCCATAAGCCTCCGTGATCATCACCGCCACTGTGTCACCGGTACCTGCAGACACAGAACCAGAATCAGAACCACTACTAGAAACACAACAAGAGAAAAGAACAGGACAAAAGCAAAGACCAAGACCAGAACCACGCAAATGACCAGACTCAGAACAACAACAAGAATGAGAACCAGGAAATCAGATGAGTCAGTCACAACTACAGTATGACACTCCCGCACTGCACTACGGTATGACACTCCCGCACTGCACTGTAGTATGACACTCCCGCACTGCACTACGGTATGACACTCCCGCACTGCACTACGGTATGACACTCCCGCACTGCACTACGGTATGACACTCCCGCACTGCACTACGGTATGACACTCCCGCACTGCACTACGGTATGACACTCCCGCACTGCACTACGGTATGACACTCCCGCACTGCACTACGGTATGACACTCCCGCACTGCACTGTAGTATGACACTCCCGCACTGCACTACGGTATGACACTCCCGCACTGCACTACGGTATGACACTCCCGCACTGCACTACGGTATGACACTCCCGCACTGCACTACGGTATGACACTCCCGCACTGCACTGTAGTATGACATTGCATTATAATAGTTTAGCAGTTGGGACTTTTTCCGTTTTGCTTTGTCAGGAACTTTATGCTTCACTCTGTGTCTGAAGGGCGCAACGGAAATAAAGTTTTGTATTATTAATTATTTATTAAATATGCTCTCCAAATCAGTTGGTATTCAGCACCAGGACAACAGTAACACACATACACACACAGTGTGAGATCACAATGACCTCATCAATTAATGACACCTTCCTGTCTATATTTAGAGCTCAACATCGATCCTCAGGAAGTCACTTCTCTCAATCACACCTTCATCCTCCTCCTCTCAATCACACCTTCATCCTCCTCCTCTCAATCACACCTTCATCCTCCTCCTCTCAATCACACCTTCATCCTCCTCTCAATCACAAAATTTAAAGGAATACTTTGCAGCTGTTCCACCTGTTTTCAGTGCTAAGCTAAGCTGTTTTGTGTGAAAACGGAGGAAGTCCATATACAGTATAATGACAGAAAGAATGGAAGCCGTCAGGAGAGCGAGCTGTCTGCTAACAGGTTCACCGCATCACCTGAAACCTGCAGACTGACCTTCGTGTCCCATCTTGACCGTCTTGTCGGTGGAGTTGTTGTAGATGAGGACGGCCGTGGCGTTGTAGGCGGCCGCCTTCAGGATCTTCTCTTTGAAGGTGCAGTTTCCTCTCTGCAGCAGCGCCACCCAGTGGCCACTCCGCGGAGGAACCAGGAAACGAGTGGCGGGGTCGCAGCCCTGCCGGTCCACCACTGAGGAGACACACCGTTAGCATGGTTACTGCAGCAGTTACAGCTTCAGTACAAAGATAAAACTGTTTTGATCTTTCACATTTTAAAATGGTTTCCCGAACATTTTCATTTTAATGTATTAAATCAAAGCACTTTATCATTTTGAGTATGACACAAATAAAGCTGAAGTCCTGTCCTGTTTACTGGTTTAACTGGAGAATCTCTGATCTATAATCAACGTGTGATCAGACAGCAGCTTCACAGCCTCTACTGTCAGACACAGGAACAGATCCAGGATCAGATTTGGGATTTCCTCGGTTTGATGTTTGTTTTGGATCAACAAAAAGACCTCGCCTGTCCTTGTCTGCAGAGACTGTTTGATCGGACTCACCGTCGCAGCCTGTCGGGTTCATTCACACCAAGTGGACTAATTCACTCACTCATTAATTCACTCAGTGAGCAGTAAAGTCAGATTTCAGCCAGTTATTGATCATCGCATTTCATTTATCTATAAAATGGGGAGCATTGCATTGTGGGATTGGGATGTGCGTGTTATGTATACCCTAATCACACCATCTGGTTTTCACCTGATAACACCACAACATCATCATGGCTGTTTATCTGATACGAGGTTAGCACTAGGGCTAACACTGATGACATCACAGACAGACCAGCTGACAGAAGCATCTGAATAATTAATTAGAAGAAAAACATAACTAAAGCTGCACGAGAAGCGCGTTGAGGTGTGAGGCGGCCACGTAGATTCGCAGATTCTGGAGTTCTGCCGGTGCGGCTGTGAATTTGCCACGCCCTTCGGATGCTGCAGAAAGTTGTTAATTATCACTTCCTGTGTCCCCTTTGTGGCGTTACATAGCACTTGGCGCTGTGACTATAACTGAATATTGGCAAGTCGATATGTTCAGGGCGCGACAGTTATCAAGCACGTAAAGTTTTTTGCAGATGTGAGCATGTACACTGAAGTTACAACAACTTCCTCATTCATGGCGAATCATCAATTTTGGATGCTACGGCATGCCGTTTCACGAAAACTCTTAATCGTCAGTGAGATTAGTCTCGACAGCGAAAATCTGGTCAATTCTCTAGGAGGAGTTTGTTAAAGTACAGAGTACTGAGCATGTAGTCAAGTTACAACAACTTCCTGTGTCATGACGAAGAGTTTAACTTTGCCGCCATGCCACCGCCAAGCTGTTAACTGCAAACTCACAAGTTAAGTTAAGTTACAACATAGCTTCATCAATGTGTTAAGGGTCCAACCTGCTCAGAGTAGTACATTATAACGTAAAACATGTTATTTCCTGTTGCCAGCAGTTGGCACTATGACTTTGAGTGAATATTAGCATATAGATGTTTTCAGGGCGGGACTCATATATATATAAAATCTGGTGCACACGTGAGCATGTAGACTGAAGTTGTATCAACTTCCTGTTTCATGGTGAATCAGCGATTTTTGACAGCACGTTACGGGCAAATTGGCCGACTAATAATAAAATAACCGTTTGTACAACAACTTTTAATCATCAAGGGGTTTAGACTGCACAGCAAAAGTTGATCCAAAGTGTGTAAATCGCCAAAAATGACCATTAAATCCAAAATGCCCGACTTTCTGTTCGGTGTTGGGCATCACTCCAAGAGGCTTTTTTGTACAAGTGGACATGATACACGTATCAGAGAAATTTCATACATGTAGGTCAAACTTTGTCCGGGGGCTGCTCCGTTGGGGAGCGCTAGCAAGCCAATTTGTCACGCCCATGTGCAAAATCCATAAAATACGAAATTTTTTACCGTGCCTGAATTATGTGCAAAGTTTGGTGCGTTTTCAAGTGTGTTTAGGCAGAAAAAAAAGGACAAAAAACCACCTTCAGTTTCAATAGGGACCTCGCATGTTTCGTGCTCAGACCCTAAATAATAAAACCATTTCCCACACAGAGGGTAAGGGACATTTACTCATTTAGGTGAACTCCAGGTACTTCAGTATTCACCTCCACTACATTCATCTGACAGCAGAGTCACTGAAACATTTCTTTTTTGTAGAAATTTAAACAATCAACCAGAAATTTGTCAATATTTTGTGTTTTATGTAAAGCAGCATTTTCCCATTAGGATTAGTTTAGTATTTCTGGTGTTCCAGATATCCAAGCTCAGTTCTCTGTTTGGCAGCTTTAATAAGATGCTGCAGACAGTGTCAGCTGCAGTGTCCTTGGACCGTCTGACTGTAATCTGACACTTCGGAGCAGAGACGCTCCGACCTTCAACAGCCTGAACACAGCCTGAAAAACTCTGCAGTGCCTCCATACAACAGGCGCTACATCTACCACATCCACACAACAACAAGAGCGCCTACAAACTACATCCGCAAAAAACACATCCAGAATCTGAATCAGGTTTATTGCAAGGTAGATTTTTACACGAGTAATTTGCCTTGGTATAAATCGGTGCTTTCAGTTCACATGAACATAAATATAAATGTATAAATAGTAATGAGATCAAATAATGTCCAAGTATACAAAAGTTACAACAATACTATCCACTACAACAACAGCACCTACAAACAAAAATAATTCACAAACTACACTGAATAAAATTATAAAGGCCCCCATTCATCTTGAGCTGAACTCAAAGACTTTCTCTATTTACACAAAAGGCCTATTTCTCTAAAATATTGTTCACAAATCTGTCAAAATCTAGTGAGCACTTCTCCTTTTCAGAGATAATCCATCAACCTCACAGGTGTGGCATATCAAGATGCTGATCAGACAGCATCGGGATTACACAGGTGTGCCTTAGGCTGGCCACAATAAAAGACCTTGGGCTGGCCACAATAAAAGGCCACTCGAAAAAAAATAAGAGGTCAGCCACCACAACACGTCAGCTGACTGACCACGTTTGGTTTTGACTCACTTCGCACGTGACATGTGATCGTCAATAACAGTCAGTCTATGTGGCTACGGCTACCTAGCTAGCTCAGCGGCGAACGGCACACAGCAGGAGGACGCAGCATGAACATGAACAGGGACTTTGGGGTAAAACTGTAAAATGTTCAATGTCATATAACAAGATGAAGGGTGTGGTTCAAACAATGAGTGGGTTTGTGAACTGAATCTAGTAAAGATAAAAAAGCAGCTCTGTCGTTATCAACGTCCACGTGAATATTAATATCGCCAACAATTATTACTTTATCTGTCTTAAGAACTAGACTTGATAAAAACTCTGGGCCAGGTTTTCCAGGTAGGATGTGAAAGAGTAAGAAGAAGACTTCCATCCTCGTTAAATTTTTAGGTTTATGAAGGATCAACTCCACCACCTCCTCTGTTCATTCTGGTTTTAATCACCCAAATGGTCCGGGGACTCTGTTACCTCTGGGTGGGACTAGTGTGACCAGTGAGTGTGTCTCTTGACGTAAGGGACAGGAGGGGCCCGCAGAGGGAGCCAGCGAGAGAAGCAGTACTTTGCTTGGTGATGTAGCTCTTTAGATTAGATTACTTCCTAACTGTGCGGCTGTGGCAGTAGAGCGAGAGCGAGCATGCTGGGAGAGAGACGTGCAGCGTGCTGGATGTTAGCAGCCAGCATGTGGCGTCCTACTCCGTTGGGATGGACACCATCGGTCCTAAAGGAGGAGGAACGGATCCAGAATCACACTTGTCAATAAAACTAAAACCGTGAGTTCTGCAGGCCGACTGGAGCCACGCGTGGAGGGAGAGGAGTTGTTCTGATCCGCGGTTCAGCGTGGGGATGATGCCAGAAATGAAAATGGACTTTCCACAACTGTTATTAAACTGTTTGTTAAAATCCTTTTGGTCAGTTCAGAGGCACCTCGAACCACAGTCTTTGTCCCGACATGCAGGACAACACGGCGGAGTTTATCCAGAATGTCCACGACTGCGGCTCCAGGGAAGCAACGAGTAGCTGCATTAAAGAATCGGATGCTCCAGACTGATCAAGATCGACTGAAGCTTATAAGCTCAAAAAATGACATTCGGGCCCACCCTCAAGACGCAGAGAGATTTCCTGTCAGGCAGTGCAGAAAATGCACCGAGCAACAAAGTGGCGTGATGCTGTGTGGCGACAGCCTATCAGCGTTGAGATTGTCTGGACGTCATGACAGCTTCCGCCCCTCCGATTAGAGACTCGTCCCCTCTGATTAAAGACCCACCCGCTACGATTAAAGATCCCTTCCTGCTGATGAGAGACCCGCCCCCTCTGATTAGAGACCCGCCACCTCCAATTAAAGATCCCTTCCTTCTGATTAGAGACCCGCCACCTCCAATTAAAGATCCCTTCCTTCTGATTAAGGACCCGCCCCCTCCCCTTAAATAAACGCCCCCCCCCTCTGATTAAAGACCCTCCCCCACCGATTAAGGACCCGCCCCCTCCAATTAAAGATCCCTTCCTGCTGATTAGGCCCCGCCCCCTCCAATTAAAGATCCCATCCTTCTGATTAAGGCCCCCCCCCCCCTCCGATTACAGATCGGCCCCCTCCGATTACAGACCGGCCCCCTCTGATTAAAGATCCGCCACCTCCAAATAGAGACCCGCCCCCTCTAATTAAAGATCCCTTCCTCCGATTAAAGACCCCTTCCTGCTGATGAGAGACCCCCCCCCCCTGATTAGAGACCCTCCCCCACCGATTAAAGATCCCTTCCTTCTGATTATGGACCCGCCCCCTCCAATTAAAGAAACGCCCCCCGCTCTGATTAAAGACCCTCCCCCACCGATTATAGATCCCTTCCTTCTGATTAAGGACCCGCCCCCTCCAATTAAAAAAACGCCCCCTCCGAGTAAAGATCCCTTCCTTCTGATTAGAGACCGTCCCCCTCTGATTAAACAACCGCCCCCCTCTCATTAGAGACCCCCCCTCCGATTAGAGACCCGCAACCTCCGATGAAAGATCCCCCCTCCGATTACAGACCGGCCCCCTCTGATTAAAGATCCGCCACCTCCAAATAGAGACCGTCCCCCTCCGATTAAAGACCCGCCCCCTCCGATTACAGACCGGCCCCCTCCGATTAAAGACCCGCCCCTTCCAATTTAAGTATCCCTTCCTTCTGATTAAGGACCCGCCCCCTCCAATTAAAGATCCCATCCTTCTGATTAAGGACCCGCCCCCTCCGAGTAAAGATCCCTTCCTTCTGATTAGAGAACCACCCCTTCTGATTAGAGACCGTCCCCCTCTGATTAGAGACCGTCCCCCTCTGATCAAACAACCACCCCCCCTCCGATTAGAGACCCGCCCCCTCCGATTAAAGATCCCTTCCTTCTGATTAGAGACCCGCCCCCTCCGATTAAAGATCCCTTCCTGCTGATTAGAGACCCGCCCCCTCTGATTAAAGATCCGCCACCTCCAATTAGTGACCGACCCCCTCCAATTACAGACCGGCCCCCTCCGATTACAGACCCGCCCCCTCCGATTAAAGATCCCTTCCTTCTGATTAGAGACCCGCCCCCTCTGATTAAAGATCCGCCACCTCCAATTACAGATCGGCCCCCTCCGATTACAGACCGGCCCCCTCCGATTACAGACCGGCCCCCTCCGATTACAGACCGGCCCCCTCCGATTACAGACCGGCCCCCTCCGATTACAGACCAGCCCCCAATGATTAAAGATCCCCCGCCTCCGATTAGAGACCGGCCACCTCCAATTAAAGATCCCTTCCTTCTGATTAAGGACCCGCCACCTCTGATTAAACAACCGCCCCCTCTGATTACAGATCGGCCCTCTCTGATTAAAGATCCGCCATCTCTGATTAAAGACCCACCCCCTCAGATTAAAGACCCGCCCCCTCTGATTAAAGATCCGCCCCATCTGATTAAAGATCCGCCATCTCCAATTAGAGACCCGCCCCCTCCGATTACAGACCGGCCCCCTCTGATTAAAGATCCGCCACCTCTGATTAAAGACCCACCCCCTCAGATTAAAGATCCGCCCCCTCTGATTAGAGGCCGTTAACACTCTTTAGTCCCAAACGATGGCTGTTGTGAAATCAGTGTCGCTGAAGTGGAAACACGTTAGTGATGATCTGACTGAACATTAGACGACTCAGCCATAATATGCTTTATGTCTTTTTCAGGATGACTGATGAAATATTAATGAGAATATAATGTTTTGATATTTATTTAGGAAAAATGAATTGTTTTATTATTTGAGTATTTAAATAATTATCTTTAGAATAATTATAAATAATTATAAATTAATAACAAAACTTCTTTAAACAGGAAACAGTTCACACATGCACTTCCTGTTTCATCTCTTCTCTCTCTCATCCTTCTCTTCAAAAGCTGTGATGTCATCATCAGAAACAGGTGTGGATTCAGAGCATGTTGATGTGTTGTGATGTCAGGTTAACAGTAATTTCTGCCCCGCTGCTGTCACGGTAACGCAACGTTACACCGCGTGTCATCTAACGTTCGTTAGATGTCTGAGCGAGATAACAGACCTCGGATGTGTGTGTGTGTTGTGACCTCGGGTGTGTGTGTGTTGTGACCTCGGGTGTGTGTGTGTGTTGTGACCTCGGGTGTGTGTGTGTGTTGTGACCTCGGGTGTGTGTGTGTGTGTGTGTGTGTGTGTGTGTGTGTGTGTGTGTGTGTGTGTGTGTGTGTGTGTGTGTGTGTGTTGTGTTTGGAGGAGGGACTACATCATTTTATGAAGTAAGAAGTTCCTGATTTGTCAGTAAAGAAGTCAGAGAGGCAGCAGTAAACCACCAGAGCCTCAACATGAAAGTCTGTCACACTTTGATCTGCTTCTTCTTCCTCTGTGAGTATTCACTTTGGATTTCTGTCTCTCTCTCTTGTTATAATATTTTGTTTCTTTATTTTCTTTGTTGGTCAGTAGTGTAACAGTTTCTTATGAGTCCTTTATATGGTTAAATATGATAACCAGAGCCACTTTCATGGATGTTGGAGCTGTGGTTCTTTACTTCCTCAAAATAAACTGCACATCAGGAAGGAAAATTAAGGGCGTAATCTTACACAGTTACTTTGTTATTATCAGTTTACTTTAAAAATATGAAATATTGAGAAAATAATGAGAAATGTCCATTAAAATTTCCCAAAATCTAAAAATATATATTGTTAATTATCATATATGAAGAAAAGAGTCAAATCCCAACCTGTTGTTGCGGCTTTACTCGTTTTCAAATGTAAGAAAGTGCAATTTTGTTGCTTTTTGTTGTATTTTTATGGTGACAGAGTTTCTTTACCCTGACTGTTAGTGGACTTTGTTGTAGCTTCGCAATATTTGAAATAACTGTAGTACATTTTTCAAAAAGTTATCACAACCTACAGACAAAAAGAAACAAAATAAAACTGCACTGACTTAAGAACTTAAAAAATGATTTAAATCACATTAAAACATCTGTGGTACATTTACATTTACTCATTTGGCAGACGCTTTTATCCAAAGCAACTTACATTTGAGGAACAACATACAAGCATCAACAGAGCATCAAATGCAGCTACAACTGACAATACATAGTAGTAAGAACAGCAATAAATACAGCCAGAGCTAATAGCACATATCACATCAATGGGGTAAAAACCTAGGGAAAGAAGTAAGAGTTAACAAAAAATGCAATCACTACAAGATAATTGTAAGGGGATAGAAGAATGACCAAGAGTTCAGTCTTAGAGAGGTTTAGTTGAAGGTGGCAAGCCTTCATCTACGCAGATATGGTGGTAGAGTTGCGTATCGTCTGCGTAGTAGTGGAAAGAGAAGCTGTGCGAGCGAATGATTGGCCCCAGTGAGGTGGTGTAAATTGAGAAGAGTAGGGGGCCCTAGCACTGAGCCTTGGGGCACCCCTGTGGAGAGGCAGTGGGAGGAAAATAATTGTCCTTGCCACAATACATTGTAGGAACGCCCCGAGAGGTAGGATTCAAACCACAGGAGAGTGTTAACGGGAAGAAAGAGTGTAAAATAAGATAATGTTGAAAGTGAGCTTTTGTATGTTGTGGTTGAAAAACTGTAAAAAATTAAAAAAAAAAAAAAACAGTATTTCATAGTGTTTTGTTGGTGCTATGTTACTGTTATAGATATATTTTTCTGTCTTGGTGTGTGACAAACAGTTATAAATGATTGTTATTACTGAAATAAAAACCTATGTAATAGTTTTACATGTGTTTCATTATTGTGCAAACAGTTATCCTTTTTTATGACTCACTGTTGTATGAAAAGAGAAAAGGGAAGAAAGGAGGGGAGAGAAAAAAGAAATATCAAAAGCCATAAAAGCAGGAAAAGTAAAAAAACTAAAGATCTGGAGGGAAGCAGTTACTTTTATAATTTACATTTGATTGATTGAAACCTTTATTTATGTAGGGAAGTATAAAAGATGATGGCTAAAAGAAGGACAGAGATGTCAACAGTGACATTCACTTGCAGAGCCAGTCTATGATCCTCAGTGACAGACTGGTTGAACTGGGCAACTCCCAGTGTGACTCTGTGTACCATAAAACTTTGATTAACAGTGTCTTTATTTAATTTAAAACCGCTGTGCCAGGTTACAGGGCTCTACGTCTGACTCTCACATTTAAGTGATCAAAATATAAGTCTTGAGTCGCTCATTTCCTTTGATTATTTATTTAAAACAAATCGAACAACAAAAATACTGTCAAACTAAATATGAGGTCAAAGACTGTGTCGTTCCTCGCACTTTAGTTTCTGCCCATAGGTTCAGACCCAAAAGACCTCTTCAGACACACCTCTTCCTCTTTCCACAGCTGCCTAAGTTAATCAGAACAGCTAAATACATAAGCAATCAATAAATCCAAAAGACTATTCTCAAAATAAATCATCCGAATTTATAAAATAATTACAAACAAGAAATTGTCTTCAAGAAATAGCCCGGGCTTTTATTTGCTAAAATCACAGAATTGACCCTGCCTATATTTGGGACAGATGTCCATATGGTAAAGGCCTTTAATTTCTTTTGCACAAAACTGTATTTCAAAAAGTACGGGTATTACTTGTATAAAAAATATTATATCAAATTAGTTTGATCTAGCCCCGACAGATGGCTTATGCACTTTTATTTTGTAGGCAGCAATGTAACGAAAACAAACATACCAAACAACACAGTGCAGGATGAGAGAAGTGTGGCAGAAGTTAGCAGATAGAAAGCAATGGACTTATTTTTTAGGAAAGCTGTTTTGATTCTTTTGATTGGTGGACCCTTAAAGGCTAAAGGCACTTAATAATAAAGGAATGGACACATTTGGACTTAACGAGCGCTTTAAAGGTAATAGCAGTCTGCATTTTTTTCTCTTGTACCATGCCGGCTGCACTGGTAAATCTATAGGAATTAGACTTTGGCTCATTGTTTCCGTTAAATGAACTGAACGATTAAATCGTGGAGAATCTAACCGATCTAAGAATGCGTAGCGTGTCCATACTGACACATTGATCATACTTGTATTAACGATCATACTTGTATTAACGATCTAAGCCGCTTAGAAGCAGCTCAAGCGGGTGACCCAGCTAGTTTAAGAGGTTTTAAACATCCAAAGAACTAGAACTGTAAAAACCAAACCAGGCATTTAGTGGAGACCTGCGTTTATTTGTCAAAATGTGTTCCACACCAGGCCAGTAAACGGGATAGACGGCTATTTGGGACTCGGCTATTAATTAATAAGTTTTACGGTGAATGTGAAGCCGCAAATGTTGTGATCAGACTGCAGCATCTTACAGGAAGTTCAGACAGTAACTATTGTTGTTCATCTTTTCAACAGCTCTGCAGGATGGAAACACTGGTCTCACCAATGCCCAGATCACATCTGTCTACACAGGAACTGAAGGAGGAGATATCACAGTTACATGCTCCTTTTCTTCATATGGAACCTCGATGTTCTTTTGCAAGAGAGAATGTAAACCAGAGGACATCCTCATTCACACAACTGGTGTCAGAGATCAGAGAGGCAGATACAGCATCACATATGATGGAGGGGAAAATGTTTTCGTGAGCATCACACAGCTGACCAAGTCTGACTCAGGACTGTACAGCTGTGGTCTGGGTGGATCAAACATTACGTTTGAAATCATTGTTGTAGATGGTGAGTTTCTACTAAAAGTCATGAAAATGTTTCTTTCCTGTCTGAAGAAAAGCTTCACTGTTCACTGGTTGATTCTCATTTAACACCAACAGGCTGATAAAGACACACACGCTCACATGATAATTTGAATATTAGTGTACCACACATTCAACTTATTGTTCCAAGTGATAATTTAGAACTGGGCAGCTCCCAGTGTAACTGGGGATCACATTTGAAACTGTAATTATTGTGATCAGACTGCATGGTGAGTTTATACTTAAAGTGAAATGAAAATGAGAGAAGTAAAATGTTTGTTCATGTCTCTGGAGGTCTGAAGAAAGTTTTCACTAACAGCTGCTGATGTAAATCCCCAGTGAACACAGATGAATGTAAATGTAAAACAGTTCAGCTCACACACAGACACAGTCTGTACATTAATTTCTCTCACCAGGTTTTCTGCACGTTTTTGTTGTTCACATCTCTGTTTTTTCAACATCAGACCCATCAGCCTCCAAACCAACACAGATTTCTCAGACTGACCAGCAGCAGACTGGGACAGCATCACCTCGAGGTACATCCACAGAGTGTTTGATAGATGAAAGTCAATGACTGAAAGTCATAACAAGTAATTGTCCTTTCAGCACCTAGCAAAGCCTCTCAGCCAGTGTCTATGGAGAAGGTCTCAGTCAAAGCTGTGAACCAGAATATGTGCATTGTCTCTGTATGCATGTATGTGTGTTACTGTGTATATGTACACTAGATCGGCATGTTTTATGCAAGTACATGAGTTTATTGAAGTGCTTGTTTATACAATATTGCAAGATATAGATCCATCAAACACAAATGACATCCAGATTTATACAGGACACTTCAGTTATTAGCTTTTCGGTAAGGCTAATCAGAGAATCCTCTTTGAGAACCTCAAATAAAAGCTAGTGAAATAGAAGAGATATGTATGTGTATCCATCTTAAGACTGTGTGTCTAACATATTGAAGCATTTTAGTGAGCGAGCAGAATCTGACACAGGGACCGAAACACCGGAAGACAGCTTGCCAGTAACTGTATCTTTCACCAGAGGCTCAGCAATGTCAGCACAGCTAAATGTATTGGATTAGTGAGCTGGACTGAATATTATAGATGCGATCGTTACCACACTTTGTAACAGTTATACCGCAGCAAATAACGTTGTAGTGAATGGGTCTGTGGAATGTAACTGTGTTGTTGTCCTGCACCGTTATGTTGCATTTTATACTATGTGGGTCACATAAGTTACAGCGACCGAGACGGATGAAGAAGCTGTATACCTGAGTAATGGTATAACAACAATAAGTCTAAACTGAACGTTACGAAGCTAACAGCTGCAGATACATGCTACCGTTAGCTAACCCTTCACATAGGATTAGGCACACTGGCAATCAATAATAATAATTTTTCCGTGAGAATACAACCCCAAACCCACAGGTAATAAAAAAGTGATTTGTTTCCTTTAAAAAACTACATATAGCTCCTTTAAAGGAAAAGTATGACATTTTTGAATACAAATCCACTTTCTTGCCAGAAGTTAGATGGGAAGATAGATAACACTCATATCTGTTTGCTAAATATGAGACCACAGCTAGCTGCCGGTTAGCCTAGCTTGCACATTCATTTTTGTACAGATTTAAGATTTGAGATATATGAAAACAGAGTAAGCTTTAGATGTGCAGGTAGGTGGATTGTGATTAGGGTTGCCACCTTCAACACCCCTTGGGGGCCCGGCAATGACAGGCCCGATGGTGTGCCAGTAGTTGTATATCATAACTTAAAACATACAACAGATTAACTCACTAACCCTAACCCTGGATACAGAGCTACGGCAATATTAAACATAGGCAAACAATGTGTGACAGTGAGACCACAAAAAATAGGATGTGAACTATGAACTTTATTAACTTATTAAATCAACATGTCCATAACTTATTAACTATAAATAGGCTAAAACAAATGGTTTGAAAAAATTTGAAAAGACTTTTGCAAAGGATTTTCGATTATCATCATGAACATCAGTGAATTAAAAGTAGTTTCTTTAGCTGCCGCCGCCGTTATATCAACTCGACTCTCTGCCCAGAGACCCGCCCTTATCTGACTCCGATTGGCCCTGAACCTGACAGTATTAATGAAACCAACAATGGCAGCAATCAGAGGTAGAAAAGGAGAAGTATTCACAGAACGCAGGTGGGATGATTTGCATGGGATGCTGCATTAAAGACAACTCAGAAATATTATTACGTATTTTAAGGGGCGAGTGGCAACCTTAATTGTGATATGTAGGGATGATGGGACAGTGGATAAGACACATGCCTTTGGTGTGAGAGACTGGTATCAATCTTTTCATCTAACTCACAGCACGATAGCAAAAAAAGCATATTTTCCAAACAGTCAAACTGTTCCTTTAAAGTTTCTCTGTAGTTCAGTCTTTTTCACCAGTGAGAGTGAGCATAACTGGTAGCATGTAGTAACTTCAGCAAATACTGCTGCTAGGGTTTCATGCAGTTATATATACCTTAAGTATTAGTTTAGAACAGTGGCTAAATTATTGTCTGGAGTCTGTTGTATGATTTTATTGGATGCCTGCTAGCCAATCAGAAATTTGTATTTTCCATAAACATTGTATAATATGAGTAAAGTATGCCCAACTCAAATAGAAACTCCCATTCAAAGTGTACATTGCATCATATTACCATACAGGGGTTTACATATGTATTAGTATTTATATTGTATATATATATAAATATGTATTTATATTGTATTTGTATTTATGTATACGAAATTAAATATGTGTATGTATACTGTATGCATGCCTTCTCTTTTCAATGAGAGTTCTGTACATGACATTAAGGTGTGTGTGGCAATGTAACACTGTAAACTTGTTCTTCTCCTCAATCTATTACAGATGTGTGGCTGCCTGTCGGTCTGACTCTGGCCGTCATGGTTATCCTATTATTACTGGCTGTGGTGATATACTGCAGGAAGAGGTCTTCTAAACCCAAGGGTGAGGCAACAGGAAACACACACAGACCAGCAGGCAACTAAACTGAAACTTCCTATTTTTACAGTTTGTCTCTTTCCACGTAAATTTACTTGAACGGAAATGTTGTGAATGCACGAAAAGCAGAGACACTTAACTAACAACATCTAAGCTCAGGAGGACTGACTAGAAAAACAAGCAGAATAATGACAATAACAATCTTAAATGAACCTAACTGCTGCTCAGCATAAAGGTTGCTATCACAGAGGTGCTAGCTTGATGCTTATTGTGCCTTGCAACACCAACTATCATTATGCTACTTAACATATTGAGCTCTGTGCCAAATAAACATGTAGCACACCTGACAGCAAATCAGGCTGCATACAAGTCATACACTGAAGTTTTTATGGACAACAGAATCAGTTTGTTTCATCAGTGCAGTGTAAATATAATGTGTTTTTCAGGAGCTCCAGTGGAAACAGAGTACACTTCTGTCACAGAGGTGAGTTTGATGAACATCTGAGTTTCATTATTTTTTTGTGAAACTAGCTCTTATTAATTCAAATCAAACCTTCGCCTCCTGTAGACCAACCAAGTGTACGAGAACATCAGAGAGGACAGACACAGCAGATCTGCTCCTGTGGAAATCTCTTCAGTTTACACTCTCGCCAAATATACCCACCAAAAAACTCCTGAATCCACTGATGACTACAGCTCTGTCTCTGAATCCAGATTTCAAAATACAGTAAGGAAAAAGTTATAGGATTTTAGCTTTGGGCTCAGAAACCTCCCAGGAATTGTAGCAATGTGCAAAGACAGAAAGCAAAAGTCTGCTGGCTAGTAGGCTACACATGGATGTGAACAAAGCAGGTTTAATTAATGTATTGCACTGTGCCAGAAGTTATGGAAAATGTTATTATAAAGTGCAATATGTAAGTCCAGTCAGACCTCAGCCGCCCCTTGTGCCCTCTCACAAGGCATTATAAAAGACAGGGCCACCACAGACTGGTAAAACATCTGCAGCATCTTGTTGCAGATGCTGAAACCACTGAGCCTCCATATCAATGAATTAGTAATCCTGTTTAATTTACTGCCTTGCTAAGCTTGTTAAGGTGTTTACATGACATTTTAATAATCAGAGCAGGCAGTAATTGAGTTATTAGTGCAGTTAAAACACACAGACAGACTCTGAAGTGTGGCACAGAATGAACATTCACCCAATTCATCAAAACATCCACCACTGCAGGAAATACAGATACAGTGTGAGGCAGAACAGTAATTAAACAGAGTAAAGTATCAACAAAGCAGCTGCTACCTCAACTTTGGACTTTGGATATAAGATTAAAACATTCTTTACATACTCTGTTTTCTTTTTCCAGGCTGAAGACCACTCGAGTAAATTCACCTACTCTGAGGTGAATTTTTCCAAACAGTCCAACAGAGCCGTCCGTGGTGACGATGATAACGTCGTCTACTCTGTTCCACAGGTGGAGGCGAGCTCTGATGCCGGCCATCTGGAAGATGATTCTCCTGTGTACTCTACTGTTACTTAGCTCCACATTTAGTCTCTGAGGCCAACAGTTTGAATACGTAACTGTGTAAATAAGCTGAAACATATTCACACAAATATCTTTTTTGTGTCTGACTTTTTAAAGTAAGAACAGTTGTAAGAGTAGTTCTGTCCTCAGTAACATAACCTCCAATCTGCTGCCTCAACAGCACGCTTCAGGTTAGAGCTACTTTCACTACTTCTGCCTTATTGTAAGTACATTTTTTATTAAGTTATTATATATGTCAAAGTATTATTATCCATTTTTTTAGTTATGGCTAAGACAAATAATGAATGTTTAATTATGTTTGATAAAGTTAGCAGGTTAGCGTAGGCCTAAGGTTTTTAGGTTCAAAGTTGAGTTCACTATTTTTGACTGGTAAAGGCTAATATAAAACATTATTTCCGATGTGTGATGTCTGTAAACAGGTGTGATGTTTCAACAGTCTGTAGAAATACAATCTTTCAGGGCACTTTTAGACACGGCTGTAGCACAATAAATTTATTTATTTAAAAGGGACAGTGCATATTAAAAGGACATCTTAGCTTTCCAGCAATTTAAATATCCATATAATAACTTGTTCCAGATCTCTGTCCCCTTAACTGACAATACAAATTGTCTAAATGTTGTACGTCTATAAAGGCACCATACACTCACCTCTCGTGGAGGCCCTGGTTACAGTTCTGCCATCTCCAGTTGTTTTCAATTTAATGTACTCTCTTAGTGGGGGTGAAGCAAGTCCATGTAGGATCTCAGATAGCAAAGGCATATTTAAATTTAGAACATTTTTCAAAGCTTAGCAAGTTATGTTTCTGCAGGATTAAGCAGTGATGTAGTGATGAAAACAAAATGGTTTTCTATTGAGGCTTTTGAAGGCTCGTTTGAAAGGTGACCCTATTGGTTTGAGTGTTGTGGCATTTGTTTGTGACCAGTTTGTAAAAACAACAATCCATATGAGAAAGATCATTGAATGAAGAAACATTCTGGCTGCAGTGCCTGAGACTGATGGTCTAATATGTCTACAGTTGAAAAGATTGAATTTAACTGTTTTTGATATTCTTTTGACATGATTTTTAAAGGACAGTGTGGGATCCTGTAAAACGCCAAGGTACCTGAATCCGTTTACAATCTCTAGTTCTTCTTCTTTCAGCAATACATTTGAGTCATACAGTTTAAGAGATGTAAGACATTGTGAGGCTTCTTGATCAGTATCTGCATGTGTAAAGATTACTGCGTTGTCTGCATACATTAAGATATTGATGTTTCGGCATACTGTAGGCAGATCATTGATATATGAAGAAAACAAAATTGGTCCAAGTATGGAGCTTTGGGGGACTCCTACTGGACATTCGAGGTGAGGAGATTTGATATTGTTGACAGAGACAGTTCACAGAACCAGAAAAACAGCACCAACAACTGAATGAATGTCTCATGAATGTTTGACCTTTTCAATAAAAACATTGATAGCTGTTTCAATTGACTAGAATAGAATAGAACAGAATAGAATAGAAAACACTTTATTAATCCCCAAATTGAGAAACTCAATTGCCACCAGCTCACATTACACAACATACAGTATAAACAGAAAGGACAACCAAAATGTACAGACAAGAATGGTGGGCACAAAAGGCAAATTGCATGGGATGCTCCCTGATTTAAAATTGGTGTAATCGTGCCCTTCCAAGCTGGTGGAACAGACTGTTTAATTGATAATTAATAATATGCGTAATTGAGCATAGTAGAGACTCTTTGTGCAGTTTAATGAAGTTCGTGTCCAATCCAAACTCACCCTTAGCATTGGAATTATTTAATTCATCAATGATAGAGGCCATGTCTGGTTCCGTAATTTCTTCACTCATAAAATATAGGCTGGGTGTAGTTACCATAACAGGATAATAAACATTTTCAGATGGTGTGAACAATTGAGATATTTGTTGGACAGAATTAAAAAAATAATTAACTCAGACACCAGGATGAGAGGATCTTTCACCATTACATTATTAATTTTAAGTTTAAATAATTTATCCTCTGTTTCCCAGTTAATTTGCCAGATTTTTTTCCTGTTCACTTTCGTGCTTTCAATTATAGTCATAAAAAAGTGTGAAAAGATTATACTAATATAACAGCAACAATCCTTTTGAATTGAAGTCCTGCTCATGAAAAGGTATTTATACAGTTGGCAACGTACAGCATGTTGTTTTAAATAACTCTGTCTTCTGTTAGATATTATGGTGTCAAGACCTGGCTCTAAAGCCGAAGGATGGTGACAAATAAATTATTATTATCATTAGACTTTATTGTCCACCTTAGTGAAAATTTGTCTTTGACTTCTCCGAACAGATATACAACAGTGACATCGCAGTTAAAATTACATATATAAATACACACAGTTAAGAGTACGACACCGTACCACCGTCAACATACAACATCAGAAAATGGAAAGCAGCGCGGCCGATGGAAATAAAAGTAGGTTACGACCTACAATATGTTACGTGTGGTGTGGGGACAGAGAGGACCCAAATGCAACGTTCGGAGGGAAGGAGGTTTATTGAGGGAAAAAGGGGTAGAGGGACTGGAGTGGAGGGAGAGATGGATGCCAGGGAAACACAGGCACGCGGAACCATGGGGACTGGGGACCAGGGAGCCGGGGAACACTGAAGTCAAGCCAGCCTCCACTTCGAAAACGACAGTCAAGCCAGCCCTCGCGCTGTTTTGCGATGCGTGTTTTTACTAGGCATTACGGTAACATCGTGTCGCAGCACATTTCAAAATAAAAGTGAGCTTCTGCTGAACATAATGCAATTGATGTGGCAGAAACGATTGAATAAATAAATAAATGCTTAAGACACCACAAGAATCTAAAGAAAATATTAGTCTCACAGAAAGCTTACTACATTCAGCCAAGATTCGAAGTCATGTAAACCCTCCGTCAATATCAGAGCAATCTGATGTAGTATTTTGAAATTACAGCCCTTGAAAATGTCTAATATTTTCACAGAATTTGCTGATTTAAAATTGACGTAAAAAGAAAACGTCTTGTTTCCAGCAGTGACAGCAGACCACCTCAGGGAGACCCTCTGTCAATATCAGAGCAATCTGATGTAGTATTTTAAAGTTACAGCCCTTGAAAGTGTGTAATATTTTCACTATTCGCAAGATTCAAATTGATGTAAAAAGGAAACTTCCTGTTTCCACTGATTCATTTCACTTCACAGTGACAGCAGACCACCTCAGGGAGACCCTCTGTCAATATCAGAGCAATCTGATGTAGTATTTTAAAGTTACAGCCCTTGAAAGTGTGTAATATTTTCACTATTCGCAAGATTCAAATTGATGTAAAAAGGAAACTTCCTGTTTCCACTGATTCATTTCACTTCACAGTGACAGCAGACCACCTCAGGGAGACCCTCTGTCAATATCAGAGCAATCTGATGTAGTATTTTAAAGTTACAGCCCTTGAAAGTGTGTAATATTTTCACTATTCGCAAGATTCAAATTGATGTAAAAAGGAAACTTCCTGTTTCCACTGATTCATTTCACTTCACAGTGACAGCAGACCACCTCAGGGAGACCCTCTGTCAATATCAGAGCAATCTGATGTAGTATTTTAAAGTTACAGCCCTTGAAAGTGTGTAATATTTTCACTATTCGCAAGATTCAAATTGATGTAAAAAGGAAACTTCCTGTTTCCACTGATTCATTTCACTTCACAGTGACAGCAGACCACCTCAGGGAGACCCTCTGTCAATATCAGAGCAATCTGATGTAGTATTTTAAAGTTACAGCCCTTGAAAGTGTGTAATATTTTCACTATTCGCAAGATTCAAATTGATGTAAAAAGGAAACTTCCTGTTTCCACTGATTCATTTCACTTCACAGTGACAGCAGACCACCTCAGGGTGACCCTCTGTCAATATCAGAGCTATCTGATGTAGTATTTTGTAGTATTTATTTATAAATTACAGCCCTTGAAAGTGTCTAATATTTTCACTATTTGCCAATATTTAAATTGACGTAAAAAGGAAGTCCAATTTGAAATCAGTGCAAGACTCCAGCAAGATGAGAGGAGGTGTTTTTACATCGATTACTCTTGGTGCTCAAACGCAGTCAAGATGGATGTATACGTGCATTTAGGCTATTTATGTAGCCTATATAAATAGCCTAATTGTAGCCTAAATATTGATTTATTTTAATAGATTACCATATTTTAATATAGGCCTACACTTAAATATATGTTGTGTATCATGAATGAACTACAAATTCCGTTTTGTTATGCAGCCTAGTGCTGTAAAATGACTAACAACCAACCTTGTACGTTTTCTCTAAACCTTGTAACGTTGATATATTATTGTCGCATATGTTGACATTCTTGGGGAGGTATACAGATGAAATAACCTTTAATTAAAAAACAGTGGACCTATAATGTAACACGGTAGTAAGAGCAGGGAACCTGAGGGCCATGCCTACAGAAGCTTAGAAACGAACAACAGAACAACCAGCTGACCAAGATGAAAGACAGAAAGGGGTAAAAACCATATAAGGCCTACACAGTCGACTACTAGTAGGCCTATAAAAGAGGTATTGGCTTCTGATCCTCAAACTTGAGACCTCTATTAAAATGAATGAATTATCAGGATGATTCTTTTGTGGCTGTCTACCTCCACAGTTTGTCCAGTTAGAACAATTAATGATGTTGGTAATCTGTCCAATCCAATGACACTGTCACAGTCTTTGTTCTTGTGACTTGTTTATTGTAGAAATGGAAATCTAGTATGAGCAGAGGTGTGTGTGTGTGTGTGTGTGTGTGTGTGTGTGTGTGTGTGTGTCAGTAAACAGAGACTGGGACTATGTCGTTTTCTTCATTTGTTGAAAAAGGTCTTATGTTGTGAGAGTACCCTGACATTCATCTTTGAAATTTTAACCTTCTCCTTTGTAGATCCAATATGAAATGTGTGAAAGGTGGTTCCATGAGCAGTGCCTTGCTATGGACACCAGAGACCTGAAGAAAGCAAGAAAATCAAAGTGGAATTGCTCTGTGTGCCTGTAATACATCGCATCCCACCAGTATAGCTTGTATAGACAAGGAAGTAACGGGAATAAAGAAATTATCCAAGATACACACATATGCACATTCTGAACAATTACATATTTTTTAGTAATACATACACATAGCCTACTTTTATAAAGATGTTTAATATTTTGTCTATACACATACATATATATATACACACACACACACACACACACACACACACACACACACTCTCTCTCTCTCTGGAAAATATGTGTATACATTTAGAAAATGGACATGCGACTGCTTTGATATTTGTTATTCTCTGGTGGTAAGGGTCTATAGCGACGTAGCGGGAGTCAAGGGATTTGGCTATGGGATGATGCTTTGGCTAGCTATCTTTCGCCCGGTCATGCATCATCCCTCAAAGAGCCGGTGCTACCTACCAAGCCATGTCGTATGACATCTGCTTTGGTGGGCAAAGCTTACATGGCGGCGGGCCGGGCTGGTGCAAGCCTGCACACAATGGCGGTTTTGCAGGCATACCAGGCCGATCTGCTGAAGGACATAGACTCAGGAGCAGGCCCCTCTGCGGAGGATATTCCGACAGACGCCTCACTCACAGGATGGGGCGCAGTCACGGACAGCCGCTTCGCGAGAGGCTCCTGGGAGGAGCATCATTTCTCTTGGCACATAAATTGCCTAGAAATGCTGGCGGTTTTCAGAGCTCTGAGGAGTTTTCTGCCCGCTCTCCGCGGTCGCCACGTCCTTGTCAGGACCGACAACACGGCAGTGGTGGCCTATTTGAATCACCAGGGGGGTCTGCGCTAGCGCCCATTATGCAAGCTGGCGCATCGGATCCTCCTGTGGTCCCAGCAGAGACTGCTGTCCCTCAGAGCGATGTACATCCCTGGGACCCAGAATCAAGGAGCAGACCTGCTGTCGAGACAGGGGCTGAGGCCCGGGGAATGGAGTTATTGTGTGAAGAGTTTGGCCCCATAGACGGGGACTTGTTTGCGTCTCAAGAGACGACGCACTGTCCTCTCTTGTTCTCCCTCTCGCCCCCAGCCCCGCTAGGGCTGGATGCCATGGTACAGACGTGGCCGAGGCTGCGGCTGTATGCCTTTCCTCCAGTCGCTCTGTTTCCGGAGGTTCTGGAGCGGTTCCGCCAGGACGGTGTCAGCCTACTGTTAGTAACCCTGTTTTGGCCGGGGGACGGGAGACTTGATCTGCTCTGCCCGGTCAGAGGACTGAGTATTTACACTCTGAGGTCCTCCCGGTGGAGGAAAGCAGACCAGTTGCTGGTGTGTTTCAGGTCCCCCAAGGCTGGGCTCCCCGCTTCTAAACACACGATAAGCAGATGGATTGTTCAGACTATTTCCCTGGCCTATCAGGTGCGCGGGTTGCCTTCACCTATGGCCGTAAGGGCGCACTCTACTCGAGGCATGGCGGCTTCTAGGGCCCTCCTCGCAGGGGCATCGCAGGATTTATGCGATGCGGCTGGCTGGGCCACCCCTCACACCTTCATACGGTTCTACAGTCTGGACCTTCCTTCTGCACCCGGCACCCGTGCGCTCTCCTCCTAGTCGTGCCATCATGTGCTGCACGCTGGGGGCAGGCGGGGTTTCAGCACGGCCTAAGTGGGTATCTCGTTCCCATAGTGTCGTCACCGACGCAGTTCGAGTTCCCTCGAAGGAGAACGTCTCGGGTTACGTATGTAACCCTTGTTCCCCAAGAAGAGGAACGAGACACTGCGTCGGTCCGCCACACCTCACCCCGCCTGGAGTGCCTTGCTTCACAGAAAAGGGCTAATGTGTCCTGTGTGCCGGCGTGCTTATATTACGCCTCCAGTTACGCCGTCACACGCTACCGTTTTAGCAACACCAATAGGATTGGAGTAGTTTCATTCATGTTTCAGCCCTACCACGCCCAGAGGCGTTCCCATAGTGTCGTCACCGACGCAGTGTCTCGGAACAAGGGTTACATACGTAACCCCAAGACGTTCTCCTTTTTATGTCAGTTTGAATCTTGGCTGAATGTAGTAAGCTTTCTGTGAGACTAATATTTTCTTTAGATTCTTGTGGTGTCTTAAGCATTTATTTATTTATTCAATCGTTTCTGCCACATCAATTGCATTATGTTCAGCAGAAGCTCACTTTTATTTTGAAATGTGCTGCGACACGATGTTACCGTAATGCCTAGTAAAAACACGCATCGCAAAACAGCGCGAGGGCTGGCTTGACTGTCGTTATTGAAGTGGAGGCTGGCTTGACTTCATTGGAAATCCGAGGAGGAGAGGACCGGGGGATGAGCCCAGTCGACTGAACGGAGGACGAGGGTGAGTGAACTTGGGAGGGAAACAGACAGAGAGACAGGGTTAGAGATAACGGAGACAAAGCACAGGGAAAATGTGAAAACAAGAAACATGAAAGCCTGAACACAGAGGTGGCACCGTGTATGGAGCAACGACGATCAAGCAAGAGCGGTGTGGAGAACCCGGGTTGAAATACAGGGATGAGGTTGATTACTGGCAGGTGTGGCAGGCTGACGAGGTGGCTGATGAGGTGCAGGTGCGGGTCGTTGGCTGGACTCAGGAGCAGAGGGAGAGAGAGAGAGGGGGAGAAAACACAGGGAGGCAGGCAGGGAACAGAAAACCAAGGAAAAAGCAGAATAACTGATAAAAAGGAGAAATAAAACCAGGACACTCACTGTCAGCCGGGCTGCCACCACAACACAATAAAAACATTTAAAAATGCTTTCAGTTTAAATTCAGTGCCTGTATGGCATGGGGAATAAAATATCTCTTATAGATGTTCAGGCTCGCCATTGGGACCCTGAATCAACGGCCAGATGGGAGCAACTCAAACTCTGAGATTAGTGGGTGTAGGGTGTGTCTGCTGATGTCTGTCTGGCCTTCCTGAGTACCGCCCTGTCAAATACATCCCCAAGCTGCCTTTGTGACTTGCGAATCACCTTTCCTGCAATATTAACAATTTTGGAAAGCTTGTTTTTGTCTTTCACATTCAGGTTGCCATACAAAGCTGTTATATTAAACTGTAAAATTCTTTCTACCAGGGCGCTAAATAACTAATTTATTTGAACTAAGTATAATGTTAACACAGCATGAACACAATAACAGCCTCCCACTGACGTCCACACTGAATCCACAGCAGCTTTAAACAGCAGCCACAAAAATAACCTGAGGTAATCGTTTGATTTTCAGACATTGCACAAAAGCCTTTTCTCTACTGTTAAATCCAAAGACCGAAATGAGCCTTTTACTTGTTCTGTTCCCTTTTTTTGTTTGGACCCAGTCTTTGTTATGTGGCCTGAGACACAAATCAAAATTCTGCTTCATTGTTCAGCTAACTTTTTTTTTTGTTGTTTTGTCCCGTCATCAGAAGCAACTGATGACAGGAAAGAGTGTCGACATATCATCAAAAATGTATTTCTAAAGTGTTACTTTTGACTATGGCAAACACTGAAGTTTAACGTACAGTTAATGTTACAGTTAATTTAAAATGATTTCAAGGTTTCTATTCAAAAAAGTACACAGATGACCCAGAGTTGGAAAAAGATCCCAAGCAAATTACTGTATTGCTCTTTACAAAAAGTTCCTTTGTCTATAGTTACACTCTATTCCAAAAATTGCCATTATTTTTTTTTTTGCTCTGAATAGTGTGTTAGATACAAAAAATATAACATCACATCTATTTTCCAAAGAAGTGAGAGACCTTTTGCATTTTTAAGATAAAGGAACCAGATATGTGATCTTAAGCCACAAGCTTCCGTTGTTTCATTTTACATGATACAACATTAATTTACAACATTATTTAAATGTTGACAGTGAGAGGGAGGAAACAATGAGGCACTTACAGTACATTTAGATGTTTGTTGAACAAGATACAAGAAAATAAAACCCTGTAAGAGTTAACATAAAGCAGCAAACACACACACACTTTCTGCGTAGAGGAAGGGCTGAGACTTTAAGTGGCTTTCCTGACAGCTTGCATGTGACAGATGGTATAATGTGCATTACCAGCAATAAGTCAGACTAAGTCGTAGAGTAAAACCTAATAATATCATATTTTGTACTTTTCATATTTGAGCAGTTGTGCAGTATTTCTTTTTTAACACCAGCAGTAGTGAGTAGGAGTAGTTACCAGAAGGCTCCAGCATGGAAGCGTGGGACACTTGGTTTCCTCCCAAGTTTCTGTCCGTGCATCTTTTATGCAAATACTCCCATTTTCAGGTATTTTACGAATGCAGGGTTCTGTTTATGTTGAAATATTAATACCTCACTAGAGCACTGGAACATGAGCTAGTGGTTCAAACAGCCTGCACCCCTGCTGAAAGCTGAAGTCGATGTGGAAGTATAGGAGGATGCAGTTCCACCAGTCACCACTAGGCGCCGGCTACTTCTAATATGCGTCTTTGTTATTATTAACTACTATAAAGATGGCAAAACTTAGTCACAGTGAAACATAAGTTAGGACATCTTTTTCTTTCACAATTTGTTAGCTAGTTATGAGAGACTTAAACTTGCCGCTTAATTGCTTAATAGCAGGCGTGTACAGCAATACAGAGCTGTAGTATGGCCCAGCTGATCAAAGTGGCAGCAGCACCATTAAAAAAAATGTCTTTGGAGGTCAATGCTGATATTACTATTTAAAGGAAGGTAGGCAAGTTGTTACTAAAACACTTTTTGTCATTTGTTGAAACTGTCTTTATACACTAAAACATAAAAAGTTAGGTGCTCTGAAAAAGAGAGTATAACAATCGGCTGTCTGTAGTCCTCGCAGCGCTGCAGGAAACACAGCCACTCGTTCCATTCGGATCGAATGCAATGATTGGCTGGCTGACTGTCACTCTCCCTCGCTGCCATGGCTACCAGCCGTGCCACTACTGGAGCTGCTGACATGCGCGCACCAGGTCAGCTCTCTCAGACCTGACGGGCGAATCGGTCAGACCGGTGGGTAATAGCTGCGTGGCTTTTCAATGATGAGGAACACCAAGGGGTTGAAAAGTTACACCGTGGTCGCTTCATTTTGACTGGCTTTTTTCATTTTGATGGTAATTTGTTACTTTTATCTCTAATTAGCAGACAGCTAATGGTAGCTACCTACTTAGCATACAGATAACGGTAACTACGAGTACATGCTGGTGTAGGAGCCAGAGCAGAGATGATGAATTATCTGTAGCTGCAGCTGAGTTGGAAAACAACAGCGCAGCTGAGAGCTTTGTTTGCTGACGCTAACATTAGGCAAGACAATGTAGCTGTAGACTGCAACGGTTATTCACCACCTAGATTCATTGTTATACTATGTTTACACCTAACGTTATCTTTACCTTAAGTAAAACATCCTGACTGTTTTATTTCTACTGTGCCCTCAGGTCACCTGCAGATTTCATACCAGTACCAGTCTTCCACAACCCTGTGCTTCTCACCAGTATACACTGATCGGACCATGCTGGCCTGGATTACAACCACCGTGTCCACAGTCCAGCCAGGAGAAAAGCTGATTACACAATTCAGTATGTTTGAATTATGAGTACTCTTGTGCATTTCACTCAAGACATACTGTATAAGTGATGAATCAAAAATATTAAACCATATGAGAAATACAGATTGATGGTGCTGATTTATTGTTCTGATTGCTTTTCATGTGGAAATGCTAATTACTGTATAAGAGAAAAATGTCAGGTGTCACAAACTTTTCACTAAGTTGATATTCCTTTCTGTATTGTCAGGTACAGCAAGCTGTACAACAAAAAGTCCAGGAAGTGGAGCTTGTACTCATTAAAGGTCGAGAAGTACTACAGTGACATCGCAGACTTCCAGACCGCCATCCTCCTCCTCCGACTGTTGTTTACTACTGAGGAGATGCTTACAAGCAGAACCAGGAGACCTGATGATCCCCGTCAACAGGGGGTTCAGTCGGTGTCCCTGCCCCAACTGTGTTGCTAGATACAGCAAAACGTACAACAAAAAGTAACATGGTTGGTTTGAAATGTGGTAATCATGTCAGAGAGGTGCAAAATGATACTACATGTAAAGTCTGAACTGTCTTCATAATCAGTCAGGACACCTCTGGACACACCTTGTCTGTCTTCCTGTATATACTTATTTTTAATGATGTTTAAAAAATATCTATAGTATCTATAGTTGTAGTTTTAGTAGTATATAATAACAATAAACAAGTGCTATATGACATTTGGATGTCATTATTTCAGACATAAGACATAAATGTAGTTGTTTGATTGTTTATGCTGCAAGTGTCAAGAAATGGCATTTATCATTTTCAATGTTTTATTTAAAAAAGAATGAAATATTCTCCAGAACAGGGACAATTATACTTTGTATTTTCTCTACCCTCCTGGGAATAAAACAAATAACGTACACACAGGTAATGGAATTATTTGTGTAGCACTGTGTCAGTTAGTGACAGTTACATCTTATACCCTGCAAGGATTAAACATTTGTATTGTTCTAGTGGATCAGGATAACAGTTGTATATCTTTCAAAAACAGCAACTCAGTGCCACAACTCTCCACATTGCCACACTACAAACTGTCTGTATACTGCCTGACTGTACTGTCTGTTACTCTGTCCTGGGTCTGGAAAGTCAGCCATGTGTGGTGTATGGAAACACAGTAGTCTGGATGTTGTCCACAGTCCTGAGAGTCTGGCCTGTAAAGGAATATACTGTAAAACTTTGAATAATAGCCCGCTTTTATTTGCTAAAATCACTGAATTGACCCTGCCTATATGTGGAACAGGTGTCCATATGGGACAGGCCTTTAATTCCTTTTGCACAAAAATGAAACTACTACGAAACAGTTTATTTATTTCAAACAGAATATTACTTGTATAAAAATTATCAAATAATATCAAATACACCTCATTCATTTGATGTAGCTCTGACAGTTTATGCGCTTTTATTTTGAAGTAGACTAACATCAGAATAACAACAAGGTGCAGGATGAGAGAAGTTAGCAGACAGAGAGCAATGGACTTCACATGACAGGATTCACAACTTGGATAAATTTTTATGATAAGCTGTTTAGATTCTTTTGATCGGTGGACCCTTACACACTAAAGGAAGATAAATAATCAAGGAACAGACACATTTGGGTTTAATGAGGGGACTTAAGGAGCGGTTCAAAGTTAACATGAGTCAGCACTTTTTATCCTTTCCTGTCTTGCACCAGACAAGTTACAGCAGTAAATCTATAAGAATTAGACTTTGGGGCTTGTTGTTTCCCTTAAATGAACTGAACTACTGAATTGTGGAGATTCTAACCGATCTAAGAATGTGTGGCATGTCCATATGGACATATTGATCATACGTTTAAACATTAATATTTGTATTAACGAAACACCAGAGAGACTTTGAGACAAGTATACTGGGAAATAACTTACTAATATTAAAATATATATGTATATGTATCAGTTCATATGGCAGTAACATGCTTGCTTGATAGTGAGTACTAACAGCCAGGTTAGTTGTTTAATTTCCTACTTGTTACGGAGGAGTATGTGTTGTTGTAGTGTTTCGTCCCCTCTAGTTGCTAGGTTTCGGTTGAGTGGTGATTGCTGACAGAATCCACCTGTGCTCACTCAGCTACAGGATAAAGGAGGCGGTTCCTCCGTGGGTCGCTCTCTCACTTCTTCACGGTGCCAGCCGCGGGCAGACTGTGCTCGGTAGAGGGGGAGCATGTGTACCCGTTTGTTTTCGGTTTAGGTTTAGCCGTTTGGCTATGAGTATGTCTCCTGTGATCTTTGTTTCTTTTTGTTCTAATAGTAAAACGCGTGGTTCATTTTTCATCAGGTGTCTCCCATCCTTACTTTCGGTATGAATGGTTACTCCATAATCCCCTACTGGGACAGAACACTACCCCTGATATGAGTCAATGCACTGCGCTACTCTCCGCTTGTCACACTCTGCTCGTCCACCAGCGGTGTCGGCAACACGCATTCACGTGTTTTGGGGCGTGGCTTTGGAAGGAGCACAGAAAGCAGGGGGTGGGAGTTTCTCTGTTGGATTTATTCAAAATTCAGCAGTTTCTTGCTCAAACTTACCTACCAGTTTCAAAATTGTGACCATATATCTTCCAATATTATTTTTTTCGTTCCATTCAAACATATTTTGATAAGGGTCAAGCTCATTTATAATTTAAAACTTATGGCCAAAATATTACCAAGCCAGACACCGTTGTACTGTTAAAAATAAAACTTGTTTATCGCTGTTTCTAAGTATCTCAGAAATACTTTGGGCATTTCTCTACTGCAATTCCTTGTTACTTTATTAACCCACATACCTGCAATATGTGCAAGATGATGATATCAGCTGATATTCTGATTATACTGTATATTAAACACAAATTTCACACCAGTGCTAACAAATACCAGTGAATAGATGAAAGGTTATTTTAGGCTCCTGTTCTGTCTCTGCTTCTATAATTTTCACGAAACATTCACAAGCAGTTTTGGGTTTCTTATTCACCAAACAACACCAAACATTTACATATTTAGTCATTTTTAATTCTGTTTGGATCTTTACTTACTCTTCCAATAATTGAAAACTCAAGTAGAACCCGCCCGGCTTTTGGAGCCGATGGCGATATTAAAGTGAGAGAGACGATTTGTGAGCCAATATTTTTGATTTTAAGAATGATTTGGATAGTAGACCCCTTTTCTGTATAAACTACACTTAGAACAGGCCGATATTGAAAGCTGGTATGTGGGCTATAAAACCATTTCCTAAATTAATTATGTTAATAAAATTGATTAGTCTCAAAAAGTGAATATGCAGCCGATCTTCTAGATGAGCTACTCTAGGTCAGATTGCTCTTTCTGATAAAAAGGTATGCTGTATCATTACATTTGTGGTCTAATGCTGGTTAGTCCAGCTTATGAGCCTGAATGTTTTAGCGGCGAGTTCAGTGGAACCTGCTTTTAAACTACATGCAACTAAACTATGCACGAAAACCGTATTCTGGACATTAACAGACTTTGTCTGATCATGTTGTTCTCATTTCAAGACTTTGTTCTCTGACCAACATTGGCACTCCCAGAATATCTTCCTAGGGGTGGCCAGATGGGGCCACTGAAAAACCTGGGGGAGATATATATTTTTCTTTCTTTTTATGAAAATGGTTTCAAAACAGATACCATTAAAACTAAAATACTTTCTCTTGCTGTGTTTTTAACACCTTCAAGGCTCCGTACCTTTAATACAGCGCAGCGCTCTGGCATATTGACGTAATGATCTGGGATCATAAAGCAGCATGAGCATGGCTAAATAACAACATCATGTGCTGCACACTTGTTCAGCAAACCCCCCTTTTCGTTAACATGCTGTGAGCAGGGTTTTGTCCATCAATCTCTAGATCCGGAGCAGGACAAGACCTCCACCACCGGACTACTCAGATACACTGTGAATGGAAGGCTTTCAAGTTTCTTTGTCAATCATGTCTTATACTGACAAAAAATGGCTCCTAAGCACCAATAGAAGGCATGTTTTGCTAATAAACATATTCTCCGCTGTTGAATAAAATAAATGAACACACATTTATCCAAAGCAACTTACAATTGCTATATACAGTACATGTCAGAGGTCACACACCTCTGGAGCAATGAGGGGTTAAGTGTCTTGCTCAGGGACACCATGGTGGATGGGTCACATTGGGGGATTGAACAGGGGTCTCTCACACCAAAGGCAAGCATCTTATCCATTGCGCCATCACTGCCAAAGAGTTGTGCTGTGAAAGACTTAATATCATGGTAACAATGATAGCATTTAGGAAGCCCAACAACATAGAATTTTGAAAGTAACCACGGAAAGTCAGTAAGGACACCACATTTTGTTAGCATCAAGCTCAAACAACAAACAGCTCCGTTAATATATTAATATCGTGACTCACATCAATGTCAAAAGTAATACTTTATCTATCATCACTGCAGCTGTTCCTATCAAATGAAACAGGCACTTCACTCCTGGTTTCAATAGTAAACCACCACAAGAATGACAATTACCAACAAACACTTTTCTAAGCAGACACATTTAACAAATACATAAATCACAAAGTATTTATTTTGTATTTCAAACAAATAGGAGACTTTTTAGCAAATCTTTCTTCACTGCCATGCATCATGGGAGTCTAGCTCCGGCCCCGCTAGGTTGGAAGAGAAGTCCCATAGGAACACAGTCATTTTAAAATGCATAAAAACATTAATATAAAATCAAACATTACAGATATCAGCAACACAGGTAATTGCACTCATCTCATGAATAAGATGTATAATTTGAAGTTGAAACCAAGTTTGTAGGACAAACAGTACACCAGAAAATAAATGCCAAAAAACGTCTGAATAAATTAGCATCATTAAGTTCCAACAACAAACAGCTGTGTAAAGTTTAAAGCTATAATGTACTAACATTATGACCTGAGGAATTTGTGGTCACCATATTTAGTTAGTTATCATTAAGTTCAAACACCATAGGCTACAAGTGTTTAAAGCTTTCACCAGTTAACAATGGTGAAAGCTGTAGGATTCAAACCCACAATTGGAATAGAGGTGCAGCTTCAGAGACTGATCACTAACTAAATGTACCACCAGCCAGCCTGTTTACAATGATACAATTTGATGTGGTGTTGATATAAAAAGTGTATTTGCTTAATAAAACCTTTACAGCTAACAATTTGGACATTTTAGTTAGTGCTAGAGTAGCTGAGCATAAAAATATACCTCTTGTGTCCAAACTCCAAACACGGAGGAAGATACAGCAAGTTAAAGAATTAGTGACAGGGGGAGACCTCAGCCTGCAGCTACAACAGGGAGTGAATGGGAGACAACTGAGCCTTTCAATTAATTAATGTCCACTGAGCAGGATTTTGACAGAGAAAAAGCATGTGGCTACATTTTGGTGCCTTTTTTTTGTGCTTAGAGATAAATATACGCAACTAGCAGCATTTTACAAAAAAATTTCTGGTCTGCAAAATCCTCCTGTCTCCACTCTAACAGATCACATGACACACTGGTAAAGTCTGCTAAAAGCTGTAAAACCCTTCACTTTGGAAGGGCATAGCTCCTAAACTAAACTTTTTTTTTTCTTTGTTTTTTTAAGCAAACACCAAATACAACTTTGATACATCTTTTCTGCAACTTACAGCTGAAATTGAGTCTCTAGCTGCACATATGCCGGAGCACTAAGCTCTTAAAGTTGGAAGAGTGGAGTCCCTGCTCCCATAGGAATCCATTCATTATAAAATGCATCAAAATATCATTATAAAATCAACTATTACAGATATCAGCAACACAGGTAATAGCACCCATCTCATGAAGAAAATGTACAATTTGAAGTTGGAACCAAGTTTGTAGGACAAACCGTACATGACTAGTTAGATGCTGTAGCAGCTCTCACACTGATCAGGGCCTAATAGCTCTGGAGAGCCCCTCTCCCAACTGCTTTCCCACCTCTATTCTCTGCATAGATAATCTACATGGTGATGTGAGAAACTGCCTAGTATCTCAGTGTAGTCGTTGCATGGTGTAATGGTTAGCATTCTGGAATCCAGTGATCTGAGTTCAAATCTTGGAGGAACCTGTCTTTAGGCGGGAGTGCAACAAACAATTGCACATCAATATATATTTTTGCTACTGGAAGGTGCAACTTTTTCATCTGTCTGTAAACAGAGAGAGTGAGAGAGAATAAGCATGTCTATTTCTCTTTACACATAATCTGCCAGAATTTCAATGTAGCACTTTCAGTTCATCCCTTTACCAGCACTCTTCTAACCAAAGCTGAAATCATTTAACCACCATCAGTATAAATCATGTGGTCTAGGATACAGTGAGCTGCTGTTGAATACATCTAATACAACACGACTCTCTACAACGAGGACCTGCAACTTTGACATTTCATTTAAATAACGTTATAACTACAACCAGAGCTGTTACGGGTCTGACAGCGTTTCACCTCTACAACGTCACAAAAAGAGCCTGAGCTACAGGAAGCCGAGTTAGATTATTATTCAGCTCACGTTTATTTACATATCCACTCTGGTTTAATAATTTCAGACACAGCGACTAACTGCAGACAGGCAGCGTTAGCTGCTGTAACGTTACGTGATTTTAGAGAATATTTAGAAGTGACGAACTAGGGACAAATGTGGGCCGTTCACTAGAACTGCCACACCCAACTACTGTAACTTTAAACTGCTGTAAGCTGGTAGGAAGCCAGGAGAGGGCAGAGAAAAATGGGAGGGTTAGCAAGTCATGAATGTTTTCAGGAGAGGAGAAGTGACTGGTTCTGTTTTTATTGTAATTATTAAAGTCAAGTAATTAACTTGACAAAAGATCGACTCACCGCTAACACAGCACTCTGCATGTTTCTAAATGCTGCAGTAGGCTAACTCTTGTGATTGTGTGGATGCAGGATTTAATTTTACATTTAAGAATTCGTATGACCTTGATTATGCATATTAAGATGTGCACTAAAAATATTTTATATTAAAAGTATGTTGAATGGATACAATTCAGTAAAAAGAAGTACAAAAATATAAGGCTGCAGAGGCAAGAGGCCCTGTGCAACCACATCCTTCATGCCTCTTGCAGTGGAAAAAGTGTGAACTTCTTGATGCTGTGAATTGTGGCCACTTTAAAATCTTAAATCTTTCATTCTACTTTGCATAGGCTCTCCCTCTAAGGCTATCACTACTGGCTTTACCCCTACGTGCGCATCTGTGGCACTGAGAAAAGCCTATCTACATGCCCACCCATGGTGTGGGCCTCCTAGGTCCGCATGTTTATTTACCACGGTGAGACCTGGACATTGGGTCCCATTTTTCTTCAGTACTGAGCTGTCTAAGAGCAGAAGATTTGTCTAAAGAGAGGCTTCTGGGCCTCATGTCAGCCGCTCACTTGGTGGTCCCCCTGGGCCTCCTGCACTCGACGGCTATAGCAGTGGTTTATCTGCATGTGTGTCGACGTGGTGACACAGAATCGGTATGGTTGCCATCCCCCTGTCTAGGGTTTGGATCTAGCCCACTGGCGGGACCCCCCTCTCTCTGGCGGTCGGGGATCCCTTGAGCAGGGTCACGTCCCATATCACGGTCTTCATAGACACCTCCCTGATGGGCTGGGGTGGGATCTGCCTCTAAGGTGGTGGGTGAGGTGATTTTTTTATTTATAGTGTCTGTTTGGCAGGCCCACGCAATACATACACTATTTGCTTCAATATTAATTCGTAGTAGTACTTTTACTTTTGAACATTATTTTTCACAACTTTAATATTTTGTTTTGTACTTTTTTTGTTTTTTTTTAATTTATTCCGGCTACTATATCAGCACATTGGATTTAAAAATCTTTAAATATCAAAATCTGTCTCCATATTGATAGAGCTTTAATTTTAATGACCTTGATTAAGCATAATAAGGTGTACACTTAAAATGTATTATATTAATACGTATGTTTTATAAATCCAGTAAAAGAGAAGTACAAGATTACAAGGCCCCAGAGAATGAGGATCTGTGCAATGTATTTTTCTTATAAAAGCTCTGCCCTGTTTTACACACTGACCACAAACACCCACTGTGACTCATAAGTTCTGTAGGCTATTCTTAACTTAACTGTATCTGATAAACATCAGCACTACCTCAGCAGCATTTAGCAGGCGCTGCAACTGGTACCTATCAACATTTGTAACATTTAGTAGAGCAGAGAAAAATAAAAATTGTCACTACCAGTTTTTCAGATCGTCTATGTTGCTGAGCTGCTGTAGTGTTCAATTTTCAGCTGCTGTCTGTGATTATCTAAACATCAATGACCGGTCAGATCATTTTTTTTTTTTTTTTTTAAACCCTAAAATGCAGCCAGTAATTAGTAATGATCCATTTTGCAGTTTTCCCCGCTTACCCCGCAACCCCTCAAAGCGCAAAGGACCCCAGACCTCATGTCCCATGGAGAGCTGCGCCCCGCACCCCTGACAACACACATGACCCAGGGACTCCTGATTGCCCCCACTGTGAGAGAGATGGCAGGGGGAAGCAGTGGGAACCCCACCTGTACTGAAGAGGGCCCCGGCAAGGAGAGGAGACAATGGGCCCCTAGGCCCAGGAACACCCCACCCGCCCCAGACATAAGCAAAAGCCAGTTTTCTGAAAATTAGCTTGCAATAAGAAATGTTAAATGAGAAATATAAATTATATAAGAAAGGTTTACTTGTAGGGAACAAGTCCTGAATTAAATGTCCCCATGTGCCAGGATTGTGCCATGAGCTCTGGCAGGTAACAGGTTTAAGTACCCAAGTGCAGGACGCATGACTAAGCAGGGGGATTCTTAAGAGAATTTTAATCTAAATTTTAAAGAGGCACTCAACAACAAGAGGCATTTTAAAAATAACGAAGGAAATTCACTTAATAAAGGTAATCCAAAACGGGGCTACTAGTAGTAGACCGAACTCTTTGCATAATAACTCCACCACCTCGGGGTGGAGTCTCCATTCCCTGGGCCTCAGCCCCTGTCTCGACAGCAGGTCTGCTCCCTGATTCTCAAAAATAAAATTGAATTGAATTCTGAGTCCCAGGGACGTATATCGCTCGGAGGGACTCTGCTGGGACCACCGGAGGATCTGATGTGTCAGTTTGCATAACGGGCGCGAGCGCATGTGCAGTAGTCCGGAAGGTATTCTACTGGACGCTGCTGCTAGGAGACCCAACACTCTCTGAAAGTGTTTCACAGTGATGGCGCGGCCTAACTGCACTCTGGTCACTGAGGATAAAATGGACTCGACACGTGCGGGAGACAAGTTGGCCCGCATCGTCGTTTAGTCCCATACCACCCCTAGGAACGTAGTCTGTTGGGCGGGCGTCAGCACGCTCTTCTTCGCGTTGAGCCGCTGCCCCAAACGCTGAAGGTGGGCGAGGATGACATCTCGATGCCGAACCACTAACTCTTGAGACTGGGCCAGGACGAGCCAGTCGTCAATGTAGTTCAGTATGCGGATGCCCTGGAGCCTCAGCGGGGCCAGAGCTGCATCCATGCATTTGGTCAACGTGCGGGGAGAGAGTGCTAGGCCGAACGGAAGAACCCGATACTGGTATTTTATCCACCCCGAAGATCCAAAATCGGATGCAATCCTCCGTCCTTCTTGGGAACAAGGAAGTATCGGCTGTAGAACCCGGCCTCTCTGACCGGCGGGGAAATGAGTTCTATGGCCCCTTTCCCTAGCAGAGAGCGGACTTCCTGTCCCAACACCTGGCTCTGTTCTGCGTGTACTGAATCTGGGGGGGCGAACCTGGAACTGCAGCCTGTAGCCATCCACTACTGTGCGCAGGACCCACAGGGAAATGTTTGCAAGGCTCCGCCAAGCTTCCGCCAAGGGGACCAGCCCCTCGGTGTCCCGCAGGAGTCCACGGTTTGTGAGCCCAGTCGTGTTCCGGCGGACAGACCGGTGAGGGCCCGCTGGTGGCTATCGCGTCCTGAGCACTGAAGCGGTGGGAGAAACAACACATGTTGCTGGAGCCTGACCTGCGGGGGAGATATCGCTCAAATGCCTCTCCCTGAGTTTTGGTGTGCTGGAACCTGTTGACGACAGCATCCACTGCTACGCCAAACAGGCCAGTAGACGAGAGGGGCGCATCCAGGAGAAAAGCCTTTTCCTTCCCCTGGATGCCCGAGAGATTGAGCCATAGATGGCGCTCCGTAGCCACCAAAGCTGCCATGGATCGGCCGATGGAATGGGCCGTTTCCTTGGTCACACGGAGAGCTAAGTCCGTCGCTCTACGGAGCTCAGTCAGGTCCTCCTCAGAGGGACCTCCCCCTACGTCACAGTCCCGAAGGAGATCGGCCTGGTATGCCTGCAAGATAGCCATCGTGTGCAGGCTTGCACCAGCTTGACCTGCTGCCATGTAGGCCTTGTCCACCAAATCGGACATCATCCGATACGGCTTGGTGGGGAGCGCCGGCGTCCGGAGGGATGAGGCGAGGTTGGGAGAGAGGTAGCTAGCCAGCGCTTCCTCCACCCATGACCCGTGGCATCGCTCAGTAGCCGTGCTGTCTGATATCCGTCACGTTGCCATAGTCCAGCCGGGAGGACGTAGACAGCCGTGCAGAGAAGGGTTTGTTCCAACATCCGGAAAAAATGGTAAGGGCCAACGCGGGGGTGGCGCTCGGTGTTGGGGAAACCGCTCGTCTAGTTTACTGCCAGCCGAAGGCTGCTGCACCGCCTGTGGCTAATCAATATGCAGCTTGGCCACAACCCGCGTCACCACTTCCAACAACTCCTCGTATCCTGGCGAGGGCTGATGACGCTCCGTCTCCCCGAAGTCAATCTCCACGATGCTAAGCACATCTAGCTCCTCAGAGCCAGATCGTGCAAACCTCTCCGGACTCATACCTCGAGTGGGAGAACCCTGAAAGAGCATCCTCTGGGAGAACACTGAAAGATTCCGGAGACCGCAAAAAGGCCTCAGCCGTCTCGGCAATCTCGCGTTGTGATTCCAGGATCGGAGCCACCGCAACGCCTCAGCGACCGCTGGGCCTGAGCCACGGGGGGAGCGCATCCGACCATCCTCTAGGAAGAGAGCCGCTCGAGACGTCAGCACCCTCAGGGGCAGGGCCTCGCAATGGTCGCAGGCAGCCCCCTCGAGAGCTACCTGGGCATGCGACATCCCCAGGCATGAGATGCACATTCCATGGGTATCACCTTCCGTGATGAAGCGCTGACAAGGGAAGACACACTGTCGGAATCGCTTCGACATGATCTTCTGCTTCGTCTCGACTTCAGGTAAGATGATGGAGCTTCCAAACATAGCCAGAGTGCCTGCTGAATAGAAAGAAGCTAATGTGTGCCGGCATGCTTTATATACCCCTCCGGTTATATACCACTCCGGTTACCATTCTAGCAACACCAATAAGATTGGAGTAGTTTCATTCATAGTTCAGCCCTGCCACGCCCAGAGGCGTTCCCATAGTGTCGTCACCGACGCAGTTCGAGTTCCCTCGAAGGGGAACTGACAGATGAAACTATAGGTCAATCAGACAGACGCGCGCGCGCGCACACACAAGCAAGAGCCACCAATCAGGCAGACAGACAACTTCCCCTGAAGGTCTGCCAAATAATGTTCCCCATCCCTTTGCAGAACTCCACATCATGCCCGTCCGAGAACGTTCTAGGAACGTAAAATTTCTAGCTGGGAACCAAACCCAAAAAAGACCAATACAAAACCAGACAGGGGAACAGGCAGAAAACAGGATCAAAATACCGAACATACAGACCACAATAAAATCAACAACAAAACAGGCAGATATATCATACTAAACCCCCAAAAACCAAGGAACTACAAGGCAAAAACTCAAAGCAGGCAGACAGAAACCGTAAACCATATGGGAATGTTCTGCTTATGTGCCAAATATCCTTTTTGTAACGTTGCTATGTTACCATCAAATAACCAATATGGAACATTCCCCTAAAGTCATATAGGAAACGTTATTATAAAAGCTGTCATACGGCTTATGTCCCAAATTACATTTTTATAACGTTGCTATGTGACCTTAAAATAACATATGTAACTTCCCCCAAAGAAGGGAATACAATTATTTTTAATTAATTACAATTTATCATACAAATAAAGAGTTAAAAAAATCATACATTGTGATTTCTGGATTTTATTTTTTAGATTATGTCTCTCACAGTGGACATGCACCTATGATGACAATTTCAGACCCCTCCATGATTTCTAAGTGGGAGAACTTGCAAAATAGCAGGGTGTTCAAATACTTATTTTCCTCACTGTATTTGTGCTTCATGAGTTGCTTCCTGTTTAGCTGGATGTTGCCTAGCTGCACAGACAACAGAAACAACATAGAGTGTTTTATGTAATGTATTTATGATGTTTAAAACAGAAAAGCCAGACTAATATTTTTTTACTTTTGATTACATGAGGCATTTTGTTAAGTGGCCTTTGTATAAACGGGATATTACCAAACACGTTAAATCCCATGATAGTTATGGATAATGCAGGGACTAAGAAAAAGACATTTTGGACTCAATAATGAACAAAATGGATGAACAAAATGTAAAATTTTGTATATACATACTGGATACATACTGAAGACCATAGGGGGTTATCACAAAAAATGTGACAATGATTTCACTTAATGACGTGTTATTACGTACATAAATGTGCAGGAAACCTCAGACCCTGCAGTATAAATAAAGATGATGGAGAAAGTGTGGGTAGAGCTGTGTGTGTGTGTTGTGTTTGGAGGAGGGACTACATCATTTAAAGAAGTTAGAAGTTCCTGGTTTGTCAGTGAAGAAGTCAGAGAGGCAGCAGTAAACCATCAGAGCCTCAACATGAAAGTCCATCACATTTTGATCTGCTTCTTCTTCCTCTGTGAGTATTCACTTTGGATTTCTGTCTCTCTCTTGTTATGTCATTTGTTTTTCTTTTCTTTTTTGATCAGTAATGTTTCTCATGAGTCATTTATGTACTTAAATATGATAATTGTTTAGATATCACTTTTGTGGATATGTTCACATTTTTTTTCATATCTCATATCAAATGTGGATTTCAACCCCATCTCTTGCATTGAAATTGCTTTAATAAGGGATCTCTTTGAGAAGCTCTTTCAGTGTACATATGAGCTTGTACCTATCCTTTTAAAATATCTAGTTAATTCATTTACAAGCACTTTACTTCCTCAAAATAAACTGCACATCAGGAAGGAAAGTGAAGGGCTCAAACTTACATGCTTACTTTGGTTTGTAATCAGTTTACTTTAAAATTAAGTTACAGCAAAACATCAAATTTCCCTGTATGCATTGCCAATTCACTGTTTCTAATGTCTTTCAAAAATGTCACATTTTTCATATTTTCTTTTACATGTCTGTAAACATGTAAATCTATTAACTGTTTTGTCAATAAAATGTAAAAAAAACCAAAAAGTTGAATCTTAACATGTGGGGCGGCTGTGGCTCAGGAGGTAAATCGGAAGGTCGGCGGTTCAATCCCAGCTCCCCCAGGCTGCATGTGGAAGTGTCCTCGGGCAAGATACTGAAACCCGAATTGCCCCTGGCTGTTCCGCCAGTGTATGAATGTGTGTGAATGGTGAATGCAGATGTAGTGTAAAAGCGCTTTGAGTGGTCGAAAAGACTAGAAAGGCGTTATACAAATACGGAGCATTTACATTTACATGTAGGACGAGCTGGCACCAGTAACTGATCTGCACTTTTTCTTTAAAAATCGCTAAAACAATTATCAAAATATTTTCCATTAATTGATTAATGGTTGCAGCTGTACTTTTTTTCAATAACAAAGTGCAATTTTGTTGCTTTTTGTTGTATTTTTATGGTGAAAAGGTTTGTTTTTTACTTTACCCTGACCGTTCGTGGACTTTGCTTCTCACCATTTGAAATAGCTGCTACATGTATTTGATTTTTCAAAAAGAAAATTACACAAATCGAAACAGGAAAACTGTATTGATTTTAGAACTTTGTAAAATTTGTAGATATGTCAGTTCTGTGTTATGATAAACAGTTCCATAGTGTTTTGTTGGAGCTCTATTGCTATTTGTTCTGCTATATATTTTGTGTCTTGCGTGAAAGACAGTTTTCCACTCTGGTTGAAATTAATATTCGATTGTAAATGAATGTTATTACTGACATAAAAACAATAAATCAGAGTTTCATTAAAGATTAAATGAATGTAGTTTTAATACCTGTGTTTTGTGCTTGATTGGAATCTTCCTCAGCCACAGACTGGTTGAACTGGGCAGCTCCCAGTGTGACGTGAAGCAGCAAATGTTGTGATCAGACTGCAGCATCTTACAGGAAGTTGAGACAGTAACTATTGTTGTTCATCTTAGAAGCAGCTCAAGCGGGTGACCCAACAGGGTTTAAGAGGTTTTAAACATCCAAAGAACTAGAACTGTAAAAACCAAACCAGGCATTTAGTGGAGACCTGCGTTTATTTGTCAAAATGTTTATCCACACCAGGCCAGTAAACTGGATAGACGGCTATTTGGGACTCGGCTGTTAATTGAAGTTTTACGGTAAATGTGAAGCCGCAAATGTTGTGATCAGACTGCAGCATCTTACAGGAAGTTCAGACAGTAACTATTGTTGTTCATCTTTTCAACAGCTCTGCAGGATGGAAACACTGGTCTCACCAATGCCCAAATGACACCTGTCTATACAGGAACTGAAGGAGGAGATATCAGAGTTACATGCCCCTTTTCTTCATATGGAAGCTCGATGTTCTTCTGCAAGAGAGAATGTAAACGAGAGGACATCCTCATTCACACAACTGGTGTCAGAGATCAGAGAGGCAGATACAGCATCACATATGAAGGAGGAGGATTTTTTTTCGTGAGCATCACACAGCTGACCAAGTCTGACTCAGGACGGTACAGGTGTGGTCTGGGTGAATTAATCACAGAGCTTGAAATCATTGTTGTAGATGGTGAGTGACTACAAGTCCTTTTATGTAAAATGTTTCTTTCTTGTCTGAAGAAACACTGATTTACTTCCACAAATATGTATCTCTGTGAACTGTGATTAATGTTCACTTCAAAGAAACAGGCTGCTAAACTGCAACTTTGACACACACAGTTGTGTTTCCATCACTTTTGGGGACATTACATTGATTTATATTCAATCCCTGGAGACCTAACCATAACCACTACTTGCCTAAACCATAACCTTAAACACACACACACAACAGTTGATTTTAATATTAGCGTACCACACATACGCATACTTATTGTTTCTGTTGATATATTTGTGATTAAAAATGTAATATCAGTGTCAGAAGCTGATAAATGAAAGCTCACATGTTTGGATGCATTGAACAACATTTTTCATACGGTTTCATTTAAACATCAGTGTGAAAGTTTTAACAGTTTGTGCTTCTGAAGTGAATGTTTTCTTTAACAGGTGTGGTTATTTGTTATGTGTTCTCCTGCCATCACAGAATATTTATATTTATTTTATAGAATATAAAAAAATATATTTCAAATGCAAAGAGGAAATTAACAGGTAAAAATGAATCCAAATCAGTCACAGACTGGTAGAACTGGGCAGCTCCCAGTGTAACTGTGGATCACATTTGAAACTGTAATTATTGTGATCAGACTGCATCATGTTAAGTACAGATAGTAACTATTGATTGTTCATCTTTTCAACAGCACTGCTGGATGGAAATCCTTTTAAAGAAAAACCCCTCTATACAAGAGCTGGAGGAAATATTGTAGTTGGATGCTCCTTTATTTTCTGTGGAAGCAGGAAGTACTTTTGCAAGGAAGAATGTGGAGAGAAAGACATTCTTGTTGAAACAACTGGTTTCACAGCTGAGAGAGGCAGATACAGCATCACAAATATGGGACAAATGATGTATGTGAGCATCACACAGCTGACCAAGTCTGACTCAGGACGGTACAGGTGTGGTCTGGAACAGTGTGTCCCACCAGATTCTTACCGGGAGTTTGAGATCATTGTCAAAGATGGTGAGTTTCCACTTAAAGTGAAATGCAATGAATGAGAATGAAAATGTTTGTTCATGTCTCTGGAGGTCTTTTTGTTGGTGATTTAAGTTTTCACTGACAGCTGCTGATGTTTGAAATTCCCATCACTGTGAGAAATTTTCACTTAAAACCAACAGTTCAGCTGACACACAGACACAGGCTGTAAACGCACATTTCTCTCATCAGGATTTCTTTGTTTCTGCATTGTTGTTCAATGAAAATGTTCCCATTTAAATATTTTCCCGTAAACCTCCCATATTTTTAACCTTTTTAAAGAAAACTGTAAAACCCTACTGGGCATTATTTGATAGGTTTGCTACATTCCTTTCTGGTAAAGCAGGTGGCAGTAGAATATTATAGCTCTATCACTGAGTGAGACACAACTGACATCTCAGCTTCATCAAGATTTATTTCAAACAGCACACCAGATTTGTACAACCGACCAATCGTGAGTCTAGAGGCTGGAATGGAAGGTAGTGAAACATAAGCTCCCTTAATCGGTGGGACTTTCTCTATAGTGGTTACAAATAATAAAGGACCAGAGTGATCAATGGCTGCACCAAAATCTTTTGATTTCAACAAACTGTCCCAAGTTGAAGGCATTGCGCTCCAAAATCAGCTGAAGAATGATATACCCATGATTCTCCCAAGGTTCAGTCATTTTTACTAGCGAGAGTTAACATAACTGTTAGCAAGTAGTAACTGTAGAAAATATTGTTCCTATGGTTGCATGCAGTGTCATATACCTTCAGTACTGATTTTGAACAGTGGCTAGATTGTTCTCTGGAACTATATGTGACGTGTCCTGTTACATGATTTTATTGGACACCCACCAGCCAATCAGAAATGAGTATTTTCCATAAACATGGTATAACAATGCATGTAGAAGAAAATTAAATAACTAATCGTGATTTGACTTTTGTGCACCTTGATGAGATCACAATGGGAAATAACTCAAATTGTTCCAGAAGATTCTTCTATTCAAGGAATTAAGTTTTCTTCAACAAAAGATTCTTATGTGAATATAGACAATATATACAATATGTGAATGTGTGTATTTATGTACACTATATCAATTAGTTTTTAGATTTCGCATATTTTGTTTAAAATAGGACAGTTATTCAGGTGTTAAGTTTGACAGCACTACATTAACTGAACCTCAGGTCCCACATGTTAAGTCATCATTCATCAATTAGGAAGCGTCTTTTCAACAATCTTTTTCTTCTCTTCAACCTTACACAGATACGTACACGCTGGTATATGCTGTCCCTATTTTTGTCATCATTGCCATCATCTTAGGGCTGACACTGGGAATCTGTATTCAGAGGAAAACTAAACCTGAAGGTGAGGCAACTGGCACACTTACACAGTAACGCCAATAAGTGAAACTTCCCATTACACATTTTATTTTGACAGTGTGGCTCTCCTCGTAATTCTCTGAAGAAATCTGAGCAAGCATGAAACAGATTGTCCCTGAGCTCACACACCCACAAAATGTAATGAACATGAAAGACATGTTAAAGAAACAAATTCATGAACAAGTAAATGCTAATACATTAGGAAAGTGGGGAGGTGGAAGGAGTTACATTTTAGTAAATAATTGAAATTTTTGTATCAAGAAAGAGACTTTAACAGTATTTCTTAGTCATATTAGGGATTGCCTACCGGGCACTCGGCCAGTCCAATTATACAGGAAGATTTTTCTCCATGAGAATTGGTGTTTTATCATTGGCAGCAATGTTGACCTTCCAACCTCACATGCACTTTCAATAATAACTCATCATAATAGAGAAAAATACTTTTTTTTCTGTTTCGCAGGTTTGCAGACCAGGGAAAATTCAGACAGAGCAAACATGGAGGTGACTTCCTTTAATTGTTTAATTACCCTCAGTGTTGAATAAGATGTACCAGTGCAGTTGACAATCATTAGAAATTTTCCAAGGATTAGTATAAGGGTATATTTTAATAGATGGAATTGGATTAAATAAAACAGATCAACCTCTCTTTACTTAACTCTGCTGTTTAGTCACATTGCTAATGTTGCAGCGCTGCTCTCCTTTACGACAGCCTACAGGTCAGCATTTCACTGCACACAGGAGTAAAAATTAGTGTGCTGATATAAAAATAATTTGGGCTCACAGTGAATGGATCTTGATCTCTGACATCCAGGTTGGCAATTTTAGCCTGACTGTCGCATTCAGTGCTTGAAATGACAAACGTTTCACATTTCTGTGAGGGCCATGTCTTCTCTCTAGTTGATTGAGTAACATCAACATCAATTTCTTTCTATTTTTTCGCACGTTAACGCAGTTTTAAAAAAATCATTATTTTGAAAGTCCATTGCTCATTGGCTCTGAATACGCATACAGTCAAACCATGGGTCAAAAGAGGAGTGGGATGTTGATGAGCCTGCAAATCACCCCCCCCCCCAAACAAGCAGTGGTGGGAGGCTTCGGCAGACTATGCTGTCATCTTTTTTCCCGTATTTTTGCACCCACAATCCTTTGGCGCGGCAGCAGGTGAGGCGCTTTTGGGGTTGCTAATGACGCAGCCTGTCAAACAACTCAAATAACCAAAACCCACATCTGCACCCTGTGTTCAATGCTGCATTTAAATTAAAGGGGCGCAATAAACTAGGGGAGAGCTGGGACAATTGAAATGTGGGACTAATGAAACATCGATTTTCTTAAAGCCCATACAAGTCTGACATGCCAAACTACCACAGCACATACAGAACACAGTACTTAACAGAACTGGGAAAGGTTAGGTGGATACGTCACACTAACCAGAGTTATACGAAAGAAGTTGTTTTCAGTCACAGAAAGTAAATTCACTCAAGCGATAATTTTTTTGTGTTTATTGTTTCATGTGCCATGGTCATGATCACATGAAAGATTAGTACTTTAACACATCCTGAAGTTTTAAATGTCAAAGCTTTACAGTTTAGAATCTAGTGAAGTTTAAACGTCAGGAGTCAGGTGTTTCAACCGTCCCGACACACAGCCATTCTACCTTATTTAAATACGGCAGGAGGGGGGCAGAGTCCACTAGGCTGCAGGCTGGACCACCAGGATACTTACAGCCAAATAACAGAGTCTTCACAGTAGACCAGGAAAATAGGCTGCAGATGTACATAAAAAGGGCAGCCAATATCTAATCCAAATAATTTTTTATTAAAGAGGTGGCTTTTCCCCTCTCCGTTATTGAGTTTTATATCTTTTTTTGTGCATGTAACAGGTTTGCAAAGTGAAAAAGCCCAAAGTCCAGCCCAAAGGGAGTTCCCATCTCCCACAGCAAACTCTGCTCTGAACTGCCTGAAAACAGCTCATTTGTAGCCCAGCCTTTACTTCCGCTTTCTTGTGATTCACAAGAAAATGTGTCATAATGCGCGCTGAGCGACTATTCTGACAAAGCGGTGGAAAAACAGTGAGCTGCTGCACACAGCTCTCCTCTCCCTTCCAAACACTAACTACCCTCCAGGCAGTCAGTGGACATAAAGTTGTTCCTGTGATGTAGAGACAGAGCTCAGTTAAAACTTTATGGATGAAAGATACTTCTGTTACAGAACTCACCACTCTGAAACTCTTGCTCCAGTCCATGTTGCCAAGCCTACAGCTGAACCAAAGCTGTTTACCGGCTTCTCGCTGACCCGCCCTTCTCTGCTTCTGATCGGCTAGTAGTCTTTAACTAGGAACTGAGCATGTGCAACTCCCAACAAAGATCATTTAGAGACAAGATGTATCACTCCATACCTAAAACGAAGCCTTCAACACAGGGTGAAAAGAGGAGCTGCAGCAATGTGCAGTATGACAAAAAATATGGTGTTTTTTGAAAATGAAGCCATTTAAACCTGTTCTTGTACAACCCCTTAATAGGATTATGAACCTGAAAATTTTTTCATAACAATGCGATAAAAATCTTTACTTTTTTATTTTTACTGTATATTGTGTATATATCTATCAATAGTATGACACTCAATAAGACAGATTTTACCCCATAATAATCATATTTGTAGTTAATGTCTATGAAGATTCTCAGTCATCCAGGTCATAGTTATCCAACGAAGGTTAAAATGAAGGGCAACTGGACTTGGTTGAAGCTACTGGAAGACGTTTCGTCCCTTATCCAAAGGACTTCTTCAGTTCTGACTGACTGGCAGGGAAACTCAGCTATTTAACCTCAGTGGGGTCGTTATCCCGGGTCATCGATACCGCTGGTTCGTTAGTGTTCCTTGTTGCTGTGACGACAGTCGTTACGACTACCTGTGGCCAAGAATGAACGACCAGAACAAGGAACGAAAGGACGAAACGTCTTCCAGTAGCTTCAACCAAGTCCAGTTGCCCTTCATTTTAACCTTCGTTGGATATTTGTAGGTAATGAATCTCTAACACAAGGAAATGAGTACCGCGACTTTTAAATGTGCTGCAATATTTTGCAGGTTACTTTAATTTATATTTTTACTTAAGATACTGAATCTAAAACTATCAAAATGATCTAAATGTTTGGGAACAGTGGACTCATATAATCACATAATCCTCTTTCTTCACTGTCCATGATTCAGATGTTCTTCAAAATATAAATAACCCTCATGCAGAACTATAACCATGGGTGTGCTTTCATTCTCTGTGAAAATCTTTATTTGGTTTCAGCTTGCTCCATATGAAAACTCTCCTCCAGTTTCTACATCTGAATCCACCTACGAGAGCCTCGATCCAGCCAGCAGGGATCAGAACCAGACCTACACTACACTCACACACACACAGAACACATGATTCTATTTGTATCTCACTTTGCCATGTTCTCAGTTATTCAGGTAGATTGACACTCTCCCATTCTCTGAAATCATCCATGATATCAGTACCACAATAAGAGCTACTGCTATTAATTTAACACACACTTAAAGCCTAGCTTATGCTATCATGAAACCTAAAGATGTTTTTTTAAATTACCAAAAAAAGACAATGCCAAACTAAGTTAAAGCAAAGGAAGGCAGTAAGGATTGGCCTCATGGCCGAGCACATGGACTACCACAAAACTCACAACTCAGTACAGATGTGATGCCAAATTTGTCCACCATGTGGCCAAGGGGGAGCACTTAAGGAGATGCTTGTGTGATTTCCAAGTGGTCCAAATAAAATATAGGAAACATTACAGATAGTAATAAGATGTCAATTTATTTTTCTGCATTTAGTGTTCATTTCACATCACTGTTTTGGCCAATGCCAAGGATGATGTTTGCTTACGCCTAAAGAGAGGGAGCACAAGCAACAAGATGCTGACTGCAGATCAGTTAACGACCACCTGTGTCATCAATAACAATGGTTTTCTGAAAGTTACACAGATAATCTTTAATAAAATGCTTCCAAAAAGAAAAGCACAAGCAAATGAAGAAAAATATTATAATAGAAAAAAAGATTTGTATGTTTTTTTCAAATGGCCACCATACATTCGTAGAGTTTTCTTTCACATGCCACCAGTAATAATGATGATGATAATAATTCAGAAAAGCTGCTTTTGTGCAAATGTAAATATTTTGTACAATGCTGATCACAACACAAGACCTTGTTGGTGTGGTGCAACTTTTTATCCATTAAAATTGCTGTGGATATTCGTGGTTGTGAGAGGATACTGCTAGGCTTTCAAGCATCTTCGCTGCTGCCTGGGTAATTTTTCTTACCAATGACCATCATTGTCAGCCAAGAAGTTGAACCTAAAGATACACAAATGTATGGTTTCTTGCTGTTTGTGATAATTAAAATGGCTCATACAAAACCAAAGTTGTAATGCTTCATGATTTATTTTAACTATTTACCATGTCATAATTTTCTGACTTTCTTATAATGTAATATATAAAGTAGGTACATGGATGCTGGGCAGCAAAGAAGAAGATACTTTATTGTCACATTTAACCCATCCCTAAAGGGAGCAGCTAAAACTTCCTTTTAAGAGGCAGAAATCTCAAGCAGAACCATGCCTCAGGGTGGGCGGCCATCTGCCTTGACCGGTGTGGGGGGGGGGAAGAG
>NC_060157.1:3196178-3214963 GCF_021292245.1 Micropterus dolomieu
GGATCTGCGGGTTCTAACTGGTCTCTGAGGAGATTCAGGTTCAAGATGCTCATCATCCCCGCCATCGTGACGCACATCCAATCCGAGGATTGGTTCGTCACGATAGATCTAAAGGACGCCTATTTCCACGTCTCCATCCGTCCTTCTCACAGGAAGTTCCTGAGGTTCGCCTTCGGGGGTGTGGCTTACCAGTATCGGGTTCTTCCATTCGGCCTGGCACTTTCCCCTCGCACATTCACCAAGTGTATGGATGCAGCACTGGCCCCGCTGAGGCTCCAGGGCATCCGGATTTTCAACTACATCGATGACTGGCTCATCCTAGCCCAGTCTCGAGAGGTGGCGGTTCGGCATCGAGATGTCGTTCTGGCTCATCTGCTGCATTTAGGGCTGAGGCTCAACGCAAAGAAGAGTGTGCTGGCGCCCACCCAACGGACTACGTTCCTAGGGGTAGTATGGGATTCGACAACAATGCGGACACAATTGTCTCCGGCACGTGTCGACACCATATTGGCTGCCGTAAAATGGGTGAAGTTAGGCCACGCCATCACTATAAAACACTTTCAACAAGTGTTGGGTCTCCTGGCGGCTGCGTCCAGCGTAATACCATCTGGACTGCTGCACATGAGACCACTGCAGTGGTGGCTAAGGACCAAGGGTTTTTCCCCGAGGGGAAATCCTCTCCGATTGATTTGGGTTACGCGCAAGTGTCTTCGTTCCCTATCAGTTTGGAAGGAAACTTGGTTCCTGTCCCAGGGGCCCGTGCTGGGAGGGTCTTGTCGCCGGCTGGTCATTTCGACAGACACCTCCCTCACGGGCTGGGGCGCGGTCATGGACGGCCGCTTTGCAAGGGGATCCTGGCAGGTGCATCAATCCGAGTGGCATATCAACTGTCTCGAGATGTTGGCGGTGTTCCAGGCTCTAAGGAGTTTCCTGCCCAATCTCCAAGGCCACCACGTCCTGGTTCGTTCCAACAACACAGCGGTGGTGGCCCATCTGAATCACCAGGGCGGTCTGCGCTCGCGCCCTCTGTACAGACTGCCGCGTCAGATCCTCCTGTGGTCCCAGCAGAGGTTACTATCGCTCAGGGCGATGTATGTCCCGGGGACGCAGAATCAGGGAGCAGACTGAGGCCCGGGGAATGGAGACTTCACCCCGAAGTGGAGGAGCTCTTGTGCGAAGAGTTCGGCCCCATAGACGTGGATCTGTTTGCGTCTCAAGAGACTACGCACTGCCCGCTATGGTTTTCTCTCATTCCTCCAGCCCCGTTGGGTCTGGACGCCATGATACATTCGTGGCCAAGGCTACGTCTGTACGCTTTTCCCCCAGTCGCTCAGCTCCCGGGGGTTCTGGAGCGGGTCCGCCAGGACAATGTCAGCCTACTGCTCGTAGCCCCGTTCTGGCCAACCCGGGTGTGGTTCTCGGACATCATGTCGCTCCTGGACGGCCCGCCGTGGCGGGTCACTCTGAAGAGAGACCTGCTGTCCCAGGCACAGGGCCGAGTTTTTCACCCTTGCCCCGCCATATGGCGACTGTGGGTCTGGCCCCTGAGGGGGCACAGTACCTAGAGGCGGGTCTAACAGCCGGAGCAGTCGAGACCCTCCTCAGCTCCAGGGCCCCGTCCACACGGAGGATGTACGGCCTGAAGTGGAGTGTTTTCTCCACTTGGTGTAGGGAGCGGTCGGTGGACCCTGTTACCTGCCCGGTGGTTCAGGTACTTGAGTTCCTCCAGGACCGGTTCTCTGCTGGTCTTTCCCCTTCCACCCTCAAGGTGTACGTGGCAGCTATTTCATCTTTCCACACCCCTCTGAGGGAGGGGTCTTTGGGGAAACTTCCCTTGGTTGTACGTTTCCTCCGTGGTGCCCGGAGGATGAGACCTGCGACTCGGTCCAAGGTTCCCAGTTGGGATCTGCGGTGGTTCTTCTGGCTGAGGCCCCCTTCGAAGCCCTGGAGTCAGCTGAGGCTAAGCACTTGACCCTCAAGATGGCCTTTCTCCTTGCTATCACCTCTCTGAGGAGGGTGGGGGATCTCCAAGCGCTTTCGGTTTCCCCGCAAGCCTGGAGTTTGCCCCGGGGAATATTAGGGCTATCCTGCACCCTCATCCAGGATACATCCCTAAAGTGCCTTCTTGTGCGGCAGGGTCCACAGTGCTGCAGGCATTTCATCCTCCACCTCATGTGACGGCGGAGGACTGTCAGAGCACTGAGTGTTACACTCTGAGGTCCTCCCGTTGGAGGAAGGCTGACCAGCTGCTAGTGTGTTTTGGGTCCCCCAGGGCTGGGCTCCCTGCATCCAAACATACTATTAAAGACTAGATTGTTCAGACTATTTCCCTGGCCTATCAGGTGCGCGGTTTGCCTTCACCTGTGGCTGTGAGGGCTCATTCTACCAGAGACTGCGTCGGCCCGCCGCACCTCTCTCCTGCTTCATAGTTTAAGCTAATGCGTTCCCATAGTGTCGTAACCGACGCAGTGTCTCCTTCCCCTTCTCGGGGAACCAGGGTTACATACGTAACCCGAGACGTTTCTGTTGACATTTTGATTATTTTACCCACTGTGAAACCCGTCACTACTTGAGTCCACAAACTTTCTACAGCAAGGTTTAAAGTCTCTGGTGGGGCTGTTAATAAGTTTGATGGTTTTAGGTAACTTACAAAATATTGACGTCCTACTGTTAGTTGGAATAGAATAAAATAGTTGGAATATAAACACAGTCCATTCGTGGTTGTACAGCAGTGTAACAGAGTGGAAACTCTTTACGCACAAATGATCTTTGGCTGTACAGACACAGACCTGATGGAGAAAAGTTTCATTTTTGGCACTTACAGAAGTAACATTAATCAGCCAATGTTTGCCATTTTAAGAGGTGAACCTGGCAGTAACATGTAAGATTAAAGATTCAATACCAGATTTGTTAGGGTCAGAGTGAATCTGAGTATTTTTCCAACCTTGATGTCAGGACTCAGGATCCACTCACTGTGTGCCCAAAGATGTTTACGTTAACTCTGTTGTCGCAGAGAGAGTTAGGACAGTGTCAGAGTGGGCCTTTTGCTTTTGAAATGAACCCCACATACACCTCCACACCCTTATTCTCTCTTCAGTGGAATTCAATTGAACTGGACTACACCTACACACACCTACACACTCATCCCTCTCACACCAGAACTCAAATGGCCTTAACTGCCTGATTTCCCCTTAACCCACACACATCCACACATGCCACTCACCCCCCTCCTCCTCAAGTTGGAGGACTAGTCTGTTTCATACATTTTGAAAGGTTCTTTATTGCTTTAATGGAAATGAAAGATTTTGTGTTTGCTTACTATGTGCATTATTGTTTGACTTTGAATATAATCAACTTTATTTGGAGTGACTGAATTAGTGTTTGGTGGTTTTCTTTTATTGGTGTATGTTTGGAGCGAAGGTAACTAGTGATCGTGGGTATCTAATATCCTACTAATTGACCGTTTTAAGTGAGAGGTTAGGATGAAGTTAATTCTTCTGTCTGGCTCCCCACCTATTTTGGATATTTTGATAATCCTCCGCCTCACTCTAATTTTCACACCTATATGCAGTGGAAGTAAAGAAAGGATCAGCATGTTAAAATCTGCCCTGATTCCAATCCTGAAGATTGGCTCAGGACATCTTTAACTACTGTCTCCTGCACGGGTACATCTTATCCAACAGTGAGAGTAATCAAAGAGTTAAAGAAAGTCACCTCCATGTTTGTGCCATCTGAATTTCCTCTGGTCTGCAAACCTGTGAAACAGACAAAAGTATTTTTCTCTATTATAAATGATGAAACACACCAACAAAACCAAAACTTCCTGTGCACCTTCCTCATTTCTTTAACGTGTCTTTCTTGATCATTACATTTTGTGGGTGTGTGAGCTCAGGGACAGTCTGTTCCTCAGATTTGTTCCAGAGAATTACATGAGCAGAGCCACACTGTCAAACTACAGTATGCATTGATGCAAGTCTTTAAAACTTCAGTCTCCTGACTGAAATGTCATTTTTGATGAGAAATGGGAAGTTTCACTTGTTGTTGTTGCTGTGTAAGAGTTTACTGTTGCCTCACCCTCAGGTCTTGTGTTCCTCTGAATACAGATTATAATCAGTGTCAACCCTGAGAGGATGACGATGATGACAGGAATCAGAACAGCATACAGCAGCATGGAGGTGGAGGTGGAGGCCCAACCTGTGGTGGAGGTTGAAGAGAAGAAAAGGTTTGTTTTCAAGATGTTTCCTGATTAATAAATGATGATTTAACATGTGGGACCTGAGACCCTGTTCACGCAGTGCTGTCAAACTAATAGTAACACCTGAATAACTGTCTTATTTTAAAGAAAATATGCTAAATCTAAAAACAAAAGACTATAGTTTATATAAATACAAACACATTTACATATTTAAGTTCTGTGGAAAAATCTTTTGTTGCAGAACTTCATTCCTTAAAGAGAAGAATCTTCTGGAACAAATTGAGTTCTTTTTCATTCGGTAGGTCAAAGTTTTCAGATCTCATCGAGGTGCACAAAAGCATCAGATCACGATTAGGTATTTAATTTTCTCCTACAGTAGCATTTTACAATGTTTATGGAAAATACTGATCTCCAATAAAATCATATAACAGGACATGACATAGTTCAAGACAACGATCTAGCCACTGTTCTAAATCACTACTGAAGGTGGGCTATATGTAACTGGGGTGGTGATGGTGTGGGAGACCTGGGTTCAGTTCCCACTGTGAGGCATCCACCATTGTGTCCCTGAGCAAGACACTTAACCCCTAGTTGCTCCAGAGGCGTGTGACCTCTGACATGTATAGCAATTGAAAGTCGCTTAGGATAAAAGCGTCAGCTAAATGAATAAATGTAATGTAACTGCATGCAACCATAGGAAGAGTTATGCTAACTCTTGCTAGTGAATACGACTGAACCTTGGGTGAATCATTCATCAGCTGGGGACAGTTTGTTCAAATCAAATTATTTTGGTACAGCGATTCATCACTCTGGTCCTTTATATTGTAACCACTATAGAGAGCCAACATCCCACCGATTAAGGGAGCTTTTGTTTCACTAGCTTTCATTCCACAAAGTATTTCCTCAGAGTTTTCTCTGATGGTTTCTCTGGAAAGATAAAAGTTGAGAGGGAAAGACAGGACTCACGATTGGTCGGTTGTACAAATCTGGAATAACTGAAGTGTGCTGTTAGAAATAAATCTAGATTAAGCTGACAAGTGATTTGTGTTTGATGGAGCCATGTCTTGCAATACAGCTTTGTTAGGTGCTGGAAGGACAATTAGATGTGAATACTTTCAGTCACTGACTTTCATCTATCAAACAGTGTGGGTGTACCTGCTGTTGCTATTGTCTGCTGCTGGTCAGTCTGAGAGCTTAAACTGTGTTGCTGGTGTGGAGCCTGATGGGACTGCTGTTGATAAAGCAGGTAGAGTTACATTAACATTGGATTTAAAAATAAGGGAAAGATTCAGGCACCTCGCGTGTCACTGACCTAACACATTCACATAAAGGTACACAGAGTGAATCCTAAAATGACTACCAGGCAACCACTTGCTTTAAAATATCAGTGCAACAACAACTTATTCCTACATTAAGTAAGTGACTACAATTAGGTGGTCAGAATGTGATACCTGGTTGAAAGGGAAATGCTGTGAACATCCCTGCATGGTATAAATTAAAAGACAAAGCACATGTGCTCCTAAATGAAAACTGGGCTTTAAATATTGTCAAAGCTTTTTAAAACATTGAAACAGATTTCCTGAAAATTGAAAAAAGCCTTTACAACATGGACACAGCTGCTTAAAACACTGAGCACTCAGTGACAAAGGCTACAAAGCTAACATAGCTAACACTATGAAGATAACGTCGCTAATTAAAAACTCATTCTTGTTTCACACGAGAACTGAACGCCGGGCTCCTTGGTGAAAAGCAACAGAAGCACAGAGGGAGAATGGTAAACGGGAGAAGGTAAAACAAATTGACAGGTATGGGTAGAGGAGGTTTTGGTTTTGAAGTGGTTGGAGCTGTGAACAACAAAAACATGCAGATACATTTAAAATATTGATTAGAGAAATGGGTGTACAGTCTGTTTCTGTTTTAAATTGACATTTCTCAGAGTTCACGGTGATGGGAATTTAAAACATCATCAGCTGTCAGTGAAAACTTTCTTCAGAGCTGCAGAGACATGAACAAACATTTTCATTCTACTTCAGTGGAAACTCACCATCTGTGACAATGATCTCAAACTCCCAGTAGGGATCTGGTGATAAAGGTCTGTCCAGACCACACCTGTACCGTCCTGAGTCAGACTCGGTCAGCTGTGTGATGCTCACATACACAGATACATCTGTCAGAGATCGTTGTGTATATCTGATGCTGTATCTGCCTCTCTCAGCTGTGTAACCAGTTGTTTCAACAAGAATGTCTTTCTCTTCACATTCTTCCTTGCAGAAGTACTTCTTGCTTCCAGAGACAGTAAAGGAGCATCCAACTACAATATTTCCTCCAGCTCTTGTATAGAGGGATTTGTCTTCAGGAGGACTTCCATCCAGCAGTGCTGTTGAAAAGATGAACAATCAATAGTTACTATCTGTACTTAACATGATGCAGTCTGATCACAATAATTACAGTTTCAAATGTGATCCCCAGTTACACTGGGAGCTGCCCAGTTCTAAATTATTATCACTTGGAACAATAAGTTGAATGTGTGGTACACTAATATTCAAATTAACGTGTGAGTGTGTGTCTTTATCAGCCTGTTGGTGTTAAATGAGAATCAACCAGTGAACAGTGAAGCTTTTCTTCAGACAGGAAAGAAACATTTTCATGACTTTTAGTAGAAACTCACCATCTACAACAATGATTTCAAACTTGATGCTTGATCCACCCAGACCACAGCTGTACAGTCCTGAGTCAGACTTGGTCAGCTGTATGATGCTCACAAAAACATATTTAGAATATAAAGAATATCCTCCTTCATATGTGATGCTGTATCTGCCTCTCTGATCTCTGACACCAGTTGTGTGAATGAGGATGTCCTCTGGTTTACATTCTCTCTTGCAAAAGAACATCGAGCTTCCAGGTGAAGAAAAGGGGCATGTAACTGTGATATCTCCTCCTTCAGTTCCTGTATGGACAGATGTGATCTGGGCATTGGTGAGACCAGTGTTTCCATCCTGCAGAGCTGTTGAAAAGATGAACAACAATAGTTACTGTCTGAACTTCCTGTAAGATGCTGCAGTCTGATCACAACATTTGCTGCTTCACGTCACACTGGAAGCTGCCCAGTTCAACCAGTCTGTGGCTGAGGATCACAGACTGGTACTGCAGGTGAATGTTACTGTTTTGTTTTTCCTGTACTTCTTTTAGCCATCATCTTTTATTCTTCCCTGTATAAATAAAGGTTTCAATAAATGAAATGTAAATTATAAAAAGTAACTGATTCTTTTTTCTCTTTCTTCCCTTTTCTTTCTTTCTTCCACAGTGAGCCATAAAAAAGGACAACTGTTTGAACAATAATGAACCAGGTTTTCACGTCAGTAATAACATTCATTATTAATCTCTACCAAAGTGGAAAACTGTATCAGAGTATACAGCAGAACAAACAGTAACAGAGCTCCAACAAAACACTATGAAATACTGAAATCAGCATTAAAAAGGAGAACCAGACAGAATATGAACATAAATATTGTAGACTAAAATTTTCAGGTCAGTTTTTAAGCCACGAACCACAAGAGTTCAGTGAGACTTTCAACATTCTGTAACTCTTTCTTCCCGTTTAATCAGAATACAGAACTGACTGACTGTATTTACATCAGAGCTTTAGCAGGATTTGTTAGATGTGTAAACAGTGATCAGTAGGTTATGAAATTTTTTTTAATGTGATGTAAAAAATTTTTTATTTATCCAGTTCTTAAATCCATGCATTTCTTTTGTTTCTATTTGTGTGATATCTTTCTGTAAAATCTACTTCATACAGAAGTTATTTCAAATCTTGTGAAGCTACAACAAAGTCCACTAACAGTCAGGCTGAAGCAACAGAACACACAAACTCTGTCACCATAAAAATACAGCAACAAGCAACAAAATTGCACTTTGTTACCTTTGAAAACAAGTAGAGCTGCAACAATTAATCACTTAATGGCAACTATTCTTTTTTGCGATTTTACAGGTCAAAATGTCAAACAGTTGCTGGTTCCAGCTTCTCAGATGTTGGGATTCAACTCTCTTCTAACCGTGTAAGGTTATGCCCTTCATTTTCCTTCCTCATGTGCAGTTCATTTTAAGGAAGTTAACTAAAGAACTATTACCGGACTGTATTTTAAAGGATATGTACTATTCTCATGAGCTCATATGTACGTTGAACAAGCTTCTCAAAGAGATGGAGGTAAAATCCACATTCCATGCGAGGACTGTTTTAGGACAGACCTGAACATCCATTAAAGTGCCTCATACCTGACTCTGATCATCATATTTAACTCATGAGAATAAATAAATAAAAAATACATAACAAGAGAGAGAGACAGAAATCCAAAGTGAATACTCACAGAGGAAGAAGAAGCAGATCAAAGTGTGACGGACTTTCATGTTGAGGCTCTGATGGTTTACTGCTGCCTCTCTGACTTCTTCACTGACAAACCAGGAACTTCTAACTTCTTTAAATGATATAGTCCCTCCTCCAAACACAAAACACACACACACACACACACACACACACACACAGCTCTACTCTCCTCCCATCTCCACCATCTTTATTTCTACGGCAGGGTCTGAGGTTACCTGCACATTAATGTACGTAACATTTTGTTATTACTCATTGTCAGAGAATTTGTGGTCTTCAGTATGTCTATACATTACAAAATTATACATTTTTATTGATCCATTTTGATCATTACTGAGTCCCAAATGTCTTGTTTTCTGAGCTTCTGCATTGTTACTATCATGGTATATAAATCTTGTTGGTTATTATTCCGTCTATACACTGGACAACAAAATGCCTTATGTAAACAAATTAAAACTTTCATTGTCGTTTATTTACAAATAGCTACAACAAAAATATCAACGTGGCTTTTTTGTTTTAAAACTCATAAACAGGCTACATAAAACATAAAAGTTAATTAGTCTCAGAATGTCTATTGTCTGTGTTGCTCAACAAGCTAAACAGGAAGTGGATCATAAAGTACAAATAACCCACCAAGCTCTTTAGCTGATCCTCACTGTTACTATCTTCACCTCCAGTTCAGTACTGGTGCATTTATTTAGAACTGCAATCAAACAGCACAGGTGCCAATCAGAATCACTGTTCATAGTATTTCATGGTATCAAGGTTTATTTGTTTGTCATTTTATAACCACAGACTTTTTTTGGACACGTAAAATAGTCAATCTAAATATGGGAAAACATTTTGGCCTATAGCCTACAGATGGGCTACATCTCAGAAACTGGCCCTTTAAGTAATTAAGATCTCCTCCCTAAAATGACCGAGGCTGCAGAGCCTGCTGTATGAACTTGCACCAACCAGTACGTATTGCTGCTCTTGCTAGTATGTGTTGTAGATCTGTATTTGATGCTCTATTAATGCTTGTATTTTTTTCCTCAAATGTAAGTCGCTTTGGATAAAAGATAAAACTGTAAGCCTAGCAGCACTGTGAATATCCACAGTAATTGTAATGGACAAAACGAGTTGAACCACACCAACTAGTTCTTGTGTGGGGATCAGCATTTTACCAAATATTTACATTTGCTTAACAGCAGCGTCATGTTTTCTGAACTATTATAATAAAAAAAGACAACATAGATGATGTGTCAAAGGAAACTCTACTCTAAATGTACAGTGGCTACTTGAGATCTCTTTTCTAAATGTTGCAGTCATATTTTTCTTCATTTGCTTGTGTTTTTCTATTTGCTAGCATTTCATTAAAGGTTCTCTGTAACTTTCAGAAAACCCTTGTTATTAGACAGACAGAACGTTGATAAGAACACTGAATGCAGAAAAATAAATTGAAATCATATTTACAATAAAGTTCCTATCTCTAATGTTCCTATATTTTATATGATACTGACCAGCTTGTGGTTGCAAATAACACAAACTTCACCTTAAAGGGCTTCAATCTGCCAAACTACAAAGTAACATAAACATACAGGTAAATATGCATATTAATAAATAAACAAGATTCAGATTAGAAAAATAGCCTTGCTAGCATCAGAGCACTTTTGATTGGGTATGTCATCACATGAATCATTCATGCAACTTTAAGCTCAACATCCATCCCCCTCCCCCATACTGAGTTGTGAGTTAAGTTTTAGTCCATTGTTGGGATAATGTTAATCTACCTAAATGAGTATATGTCAGAGTTGCAGTGCTCAGTGAGACACAAACAGCATCATTTGTGTTGTGTGTGTTCGAGTGTAGCGTAGGTCTGGTTCTGATCCATGCTGGCTGGATTGAGGCTCTCGTAGGTGGATTCAGATGCAGAAGCTGGAGGACAGTTCTCATATTGAGCAAGCTGAAAAAAAAGAAACAAAGATTTTCACAACGAATAAAAGCACATCAGTGGTTACAATTGTGCATGAGGGTGGAGACCGAAGCTTTCTGCTTTGCTCAATCAATGCATCACGGTGACGTTTGTCATTTTAAGAGGTGAATGCGACAGTCAGACTGAAATATTCAACCTGGATTTCAGAGATCAAGATCCACTCCCTGTGAGCCTATATTATTTTAATATTACCACACTCAAATTTTTACTCATATATGGAGTGAAATGCTGACCTGTAGGGTGTCGTGTACCATTTAATACCATCTATTAAAAATGCTCATACTAATCCTAATCCTTTGGATCTGCATAGGAAATCTCTAATGATTGTCGCCTGCACTGGTACATCTTATCCAACAGTGAGAGTAATCAAAGAGTAAAAGAAAGTCACCTCCATGTTTGTCCTGTCTGAACTTCCCCTGGTCTGCAAACCTGTGAAACAGACAAAAGTATTTTTCTCTATTATGATGAGTAATTATTGAAAGTGCACGTGAGGTTGGAAGGTCACTCTTGTTGGGTTGAAGCAACAGGACAACAGCCAATGATAAAACACCAACTACAGTCACACAGAGAAAAATCTTCCTGTGCAAAAATGGCATTCCATCCAAGATTTGTTGACCGGAGTGTAGCAGAGACGGGTAGACGAGTGGCAGATTGCCATTTGCTCTTGATTGGGTGTGTGGTTTGAGCAGCAGGAGATAAATTAGGCACCTGTGAGCTGGCGGGAAGGGAAGGACAAACGTTGCATGAGAATGCATGGAGAACAGAGGAGTGAGAAGTTCAGGGAAATAAGAAACTTTGCTAAATTACATTTACTCATTTCACGCTTTTATCCAAAGTGACTTCCATTTGAGGAACAACATACAAGCATCAACATCAAATACTAGATCTAGAACTGGCAATACATACTAGTAAAGGCAATAATAAATACTAACAAGAGCTAATAACACGTATGGCATCAATGGGGTAAATACCAAGGTAAGGTAGTAAGAGTTAACAAAAAAGTGCAATCAATACAAGATAATTGTAAGGGGACAGAAGAAGAAGAGCACAGGAAGTGCATGTAAGAGGTTAGGAGTTAGAGGTGTTATAAGAGAAAGTGTTCTCTGAAGAGATGAGTTTTCAGGAGCTTCTTGAAGTTAGAGAGGGACTTTGTGAGTCGGGATGGCAGAGCCAGACGGTGTTCGTTGGAGGAGCGCAGTGGCTGAGAAGGAAAGTAAGCTTGCATTATGGAGACCCAGGCTGCGTTCGAAAAAGTCTTTTTTGCTCAGGAAGAGTTCTGACTGAGTGAAGTGAACCGGAAGTATTTCAGTGGCAGCCATGATAAGAGCTGTTTGAATTCTCTAAAAGCTGAGGAAAGGAGCCTCAATGCTTCCTTTCATATCTCCTGTAGCATTGGGTACACCGGACCATCCTTTAAGAAAGGAAAGGAGAGAATGCCGTCCCACAATTCCTTGCGGCGGCAACACTTAAAGCAGCGCACGTTCTCAAACTCACATGATAAAATCCATCAACCACATTTAGCAAGATCCTTGCAATACAGGCACATTATGATACTTTAATAAGACTCACAATTACTTTCTTTCTTTTGCTTTGTTTTCTGTTGGCTTTTTTGTAATCTAATACTGTTTCAACACCATTTTCTGTTTCGGGTTGTTGAAATAAGTGTTTTCTACATTTAAAAAAATGTAATCACCAACCATGACATAAAGGAGGTTGATCACCATGTAATAAACATTGGCTATTAAGACTTTTCTTTCTTATGCCATAACTTGCTAATATGCATATGTCTTAAACTGTCAACAGTAATTAAGACCTATGCGAGCTGTTATAGTCTTGTAACGTGATCAAAGTGAGGATAATGTTGCAGTGTGTAGCCTCACATTATGTACTGCAGCCTTCAGCAAATGAATTTTACTTCAGTCACAAATGCTGACACCCTCGCTGGATAACCTCTACAGTAGGTGTTTCCCACACACTGATTTATTTGTGGCGGCCTGCCACATTATCAACGCTGATTGCCACAGATTGATTTTGTTACTATTTAAAATGGGTAAAATCATATTTGATGACAGAGCGCTGCACAGCGCATATATTCTATCAGCATCTCCTCTCGCCCCGTCGCACCCTCTCTCTCTCTCTCTCTCTCTCTCTCTCTGCACAGTTACGCTGTCATTCTGTAGGAAACACTGTATTTACATACAGTTGGGATTCATGTTGATAAATCGGCCTATGGGCGGGCAGGAGGGTGAGTGTGAGCATTCTCAATGTGACAACCCCGTTCATTATTTAGTGACTGGTAGGCTACCTTATCTGCCTTTTTCCAATCTTGGTTATTAAGTAATTGTCCACCTATAGATGACCTGCATTACAACAACACCGGGCACTTTTTGTAGTCCATCTTTCAAACATTGAGCAGTCGGATTCTCTGAGATCCGCTGTCCTCTTTTCCCGAGTCCTTACGGATTCTCCTTCACATCTTTCCTTGACCTCATGACATGAGGGGAGCCAGTGGAGGTCACAGAGTAATACAAAAAAGTGACATGAGTCCTTTTGGGCTGATTAAAAACCAGACGCGCTGCTGCATTCTGAACCATTTGTAGGGGTCACCGCACAAGCTGGAAGACCTGCTAGGAGGGCATTGCAATAGTCGAGGCGAGAGCTAATCATTGCCTGTACCAGAAGCTGGGTGGCGTACTGATTAAGGTAGGGGCTGATTTTGTTGTTGTATAGAGCAAAGCGGCACGACCTAGAGACAGCAACAACATGGTCTGAAAAGAACAGCTGGTCATCAATAATGACACCACCCTGGTTGGAGTGATGGTTGAGGAGCCAATTTGTAGTTTAATGTTATGGTGGATGAACTGCTTGGCTTGGAATGACCAAGAGTTCAGTCTTAGAGAGGTTTAGTTGAAAGTGGCGAGCCTTCATCCATGCAGATATGTCAGAGAGACAGTTCGTGATCCACGCAGAGATGGTGGGGTCATCTGGCGGGAGGAGTGGTAGAGTTGCGTATCGTAACCGAGACAAAAATAATTTTTATTGCATGCAAATGACCCAAGCCTCGAGTAAAGTCCTTCAGGAGGTCTGTAGGTAAACTATGTTGTCCTTGGGCGACAGCTCAACAAAAAAGATAAAGCCACGTTAAAAAAAGAGTATAGGAGAGGTACTTATGTGGGGTGAGGGTGGGACGTATCCCTACCCTCCTCATTTATCCGAAGCGTCGTCTCCCCCACGCGGACGCCTCAGTCACAGCCTCAATCCACGATTTGTAGTCGGAAGTCCCTCAATGGCGTCTTCTCTAGAGCAGGTAGCCTAGCGGTGTTCCTCACCCACGTGCGGTCGACGTCTGATAGCTTCCTCTGCCGTGAGTCGATGCCCGAACCCGCGTGCGTCTGCTGTCTTCTGCTCCTGCCCAAAAGGCTCACGTCTCGGCCGTCGGGACTCCTCTCTGCCTAGTGTGCGTCTGCTGACTTTTGTCTTGCCCCAAAGGCTCACGTCTCGGCCGTCGGGACTCTCTGCCTAATGTGCGTCTGCTGACTTTTGTCTTGCCCCAAAGGTCCACTTCCTTGAAGCGCAGGTTCTCACGGCAGCCTTTACCACCCGTTTGCCATCAGTGGCACCTCCTTGTTGTCTGGTGCCCCCCCTAGATAAGAAGATAAGGGGCGTAACCCCCAGACCCCAAGTTTCCGTTGTTGCCGGTACTGTTTAAAGCTGATGATACACGGAGCAACTTTTAGAGCAATCATGCCATCAATGGTAATGAGTAAAGATTACCGCCGTAATCCCCTTCCTCCACCCGCCCCGCACCGCACCTATCCGTTCAAAACATAGTCGGACTTTCCACTAGCGAGATTGCCCAGCAACATTTATCAAAAAGTTGCCCCGTGTATCATCAGCTTAAGAGTTTCCTGTTGCCTCACCTTCAGGTCTTGTGTTCCTCTGAATACAGATTATCATCAGTGCCAGCCCTGAGAGAATGACTATGATAACAGGAATCAGCTTAACAGCTCTGGAGAAAGTCGACCCTGTTGTGGAGGTTGAAGAAAAGAATAGGTTTGTTTTCAAGATGCCACCTGATTAATAAATGATGATTTAACATGTGGGACCTGAGACCCTGTTCACGCAGTGCTGTCAAACTAACAAACAATTAGCACATCTTGTGAACAACAAAAACATGCAGAGAAGCACAAACTCTCACACTGATGTCAAAATGAAAAGGTATTGGGGGAAAAAGAGCTCACAGAGATACAAATATGAAGAATTAAATCAACTGGTAAGGAAAGATTTTCATAACTTTTAGTAGAAACTCACCATCTACAACAATGATTTCAAACTCAATCTTTGAACCACCCAGACCACACCTGTACAGTCCTGAGTCAGACTTGGTCAGCTGTGTGATGCTCACGACAACATTATCTGTAGAATATCCTCTTTCATATCTGATGCTGTATCTGCCTCTCTGATCTCTGACACCAGTTGTTTCAGTGAGGATGTCCTCTGGTTTACATTCTCTCTTGCAGAAGAACTTCCTGACTCCAGGTGAAGAAAAGGAGCATGTAACTATGATATCTCCTCCTTCAGTTCCTGTGTAGACAGATGGGATCTGGGCATTGGTGAGACCAGTGTTTCCATCCTGCAGAGCTGTTGAAAAGATGAACAACAGTAGTTACTGTCTGAACTTCCTGTAAGATGCTGCAGTCTGATCACCAGGGTTGGGTATCGTTCGTAATTTTTTGAAGTAGTACCAAAACCAGCACCCTTAAAGTGATACCGCTACCAATAGAGTACTTCATTCGATACCTTGCATAAAATGCCACCTGTTGAAGCCATAGTAGTTGGGTCAGTGTATCATCCGATCATTCAATTATTCCATTTACTCTAGCAACCCAAAAAACGAAAAAACAAATCAATATTTCGTTTTTCTGTAAGAACCAAATATGAAAACGGATGTTTGTTTCCTTGCTTTCAGCTTGAAATTGGAAATATAATAAACAAGGAAACCAAACGAAATAATAGGTTCGAATTTACATTTTCTTTATTTTTGTGTATTTGTTATCTTATTTCCCACGATGCCTGTCAATTCTTTTTTGCGCATGAGCAGTGGATAATCTCCAACCGCGTGGAACAAGCCTACGAAACAAAGTGGACTCAGTGGCAAGACTGTATGGCTGTAGCCTGGAGCCTCTCGTCTCACGCCCTGGTGCCATCTGCAAGCTTCTACATTGCAAAATAAAAGCTTGCGTCTGGTTCGTTCTTCCTGTACTTTAGTGTTTTTTAACTGAATTGTAACGGCAATCGTGTAGATAAAGAGATTATCATGCTGAATAAAAATAGCCTACTTAAAAATATGGGGGGAGACAAAGAGAACATTGCTCACAGCTTCAGGGCTTGTCAGCGACTACTGAATTGTCCCTAGCAAAACTTTAATCAAAACTTCTTAATATAAATGTTGTCAGTGTCTGGTCATTGTAGGCTATTTGCTGCACAAACGGTTAACAGTTTGCTGCAAGTAGCGACAGAATAGCGATGCCAACAAGACTCGGCTTTGTCGGTTGCACGATATTAAATGACTCCGTTAACTTGTCTTTAAACTCCTCATATCCTGACACTATCGGCATGCATTCTTCTGGAGAAATACAGAGCATGTGCCGTTGCTAAAAAACTTTTATGCGAACACGCACCAACTCCAATAAAGTTAACACTGAGTTAACACCGACTCAACTAACCAACATCTTATCCACCTTCGTAGTTCCGTTTAACTCGAGTGTAGGCGGTCAGAGTTTGTCAACCCTGAGTTTGCCTGATAACCCTGAGTTAACTCTGGGTAGGTTGAAATCCCTTCGTAGTACAGGCCACAGGAGCAAACACTAAAACATGAACTAAAGCACAGGGCTAAGAACTAACATATGAAAACAGGAAATGAGAGAACTGGTAAAGTGAACTAAACTGAACAAGAGAACAAACTAGGCAGGACAGAAGAAACACAGAACCCCAAACCAAAAAACAGCCTTAAACTGGAAAAACCATGAACACAAAACCCAACAAAACACTATGAAATATCAAAATCAGCATTAAAAAGGAGAGCCAGACAAAATATGAATATTTTCATTTTTCCATGTTCTTAAATCACTGCAGTTCTCGTTCGGAGTATTGTATTTGCCTGTAGGATGTGATATCTTTTTGTAAGATGTACTACAAACAGAAGTTATTTCAAATGTTGTGAAGCCACAACAAAGTCCATTGGTCGATTAGCTCGCAGGTAACGTGGAGAGCTGAAAGTAGGTGTTACTTTTTGCCCAGGCGAGTTTGAATCTAGCTTGACGCGATTTTGTAAAAAGTCTATGTTCTTTCATTTCTCTATGTGGCTATACAATGTAGAGCTCACTTATAAAATCATGATCGCCACAGTAGATTAAAGATGCGACTTGAAACTCGCCAGGAACATGTTTGTGAATGTGTGACGAATCTGGGGATGGAGTCAGTCCGCAGCTGCTGCACACAACACGCGCACGTGTATGGCAACCAGTCAGTTGGTGTAGTATCCAATATTTGTGCATTTGACTCATAACAGTTCAAAATAGCACTGTAGCAGCAGGACAGAGGGTCAGTGACCTCCCAAGGGGAGAGCAGTGATTGGTGGTTATGTAGGGACTGAACCCTTCTATAGAATTTGACCTCTAACCCTTTGTTTTGTTACCTCAGAATAGCACTGTACCCTTCTATGGGTTTGAGCTTTATTTTGCAGACTCAAACCCTTCTATGGTACCTAGCAGATACCTAAACATATCCTATATAAGATGTTTGATGTATAGAGAGACAGAGTGGTCATCGGACTGGGTCACTCTCCAAGCTGCTGCAGAGCTTGTAATTGATGCTGAACTCCTTCATGTAATAAACTTTTCTGATCAAGAACAGTGTCAAGCGGGTTTCCTCTCAACACATCATCGCAGCATTATTGTTCGGACACCGCATTTGAAAACCAGTAGGGGTACAACAGCGGCACGCCAGGGTCCGCACTCTAAATATGACATCCAGACTTTTGTCAAAGGAGAATATAAAGTTGAATCTGTCACAGGGCAGCCACAGTCCCTTAGACCTGTAGACCGCCAGCCTCCTGCCTGCTTTTAACCTGATGGTATGATCTCTGTCATCACACGCGACTGGTCGCATGAACAAGCACATCAAAACATCGTTCAGTCAGTGCGTCATTGGAGATAAACGAAAGAAAGAGAAAAGGCAGAGCTGAGACAGAGAAAATGCAGTTAAAAGCTGTAAAATTACAGATATTTTTAAGGATAAGGGACATGGTGTTACGACTAGCAGGGCTGCCCTTATGTCACATCATATCATCGTATCAAAACTACCTTTCCAGAGTATAATTCTATTTTTTGATAAAAGTAATAATAATAATAATAATAATAATAATAATAATAATCTTTATTTGTAGAGCACTTCAAAAACAAGTTACAAAGTGCTTTAACAAGTGTAAAGAATAATACAAAAAAAGATAAGAGCATGAAAATTTAATATAAAATTAGTAAAATACAATAAAATAAAAGGGATAAAATAAAGTCAAATAAGATCGGGAAAAGCTCTCCTATAAAAGTATGTTTTAAGAAGGGACTTAAAAGAGTTCACTGACTCAGCCGACCTGATTTCCTCGGGCAGGCTGTTCCAGAGCCTCAGGGCCCTGACAGCAAACGCTCTGTCCCCTTTAGTTTTCAGTTGTGACTCTGGAACAGACAACAGACCTCTTCCCGAGGATCTCAAGGTACGTGCTGGTGCGTATGGGACTAAAAGGTCAGAAATATAGAAAGGCGAGAGGCCATGAAGAGCTTTAAAAGTGATCAATAGAATTTTAAAGTCAATTCTAAAACATACTGGGAGCCAGTGTAATGAAGCTAAAATAGGAGTAATGTGGTCATATTTCTTTGTTCTGGTTAAAAGCCCGGCAGCTGAGTTCTGGACAGTCTGGAGTCGATCAATAGATTTTTGGGTTAAACAGGTGAAAAGGCTGTTGCAATAATCCAGGCGTGAAGAGATGAAGGCGTGTAAAATGGTCTCGGTGTCCTTAAAAGTTAACATAGATCGAATTTTAGCTATATTTCTAAGTTGATAAAAACATGATTGAACAAGCTTTGTGGTGTGCTGCTCGAAATTTAAATTACTATCAAACCAAACACCAAGGTTCTTTGCAACAGGCTTAATGTGATTTACTAGGGAACCAGCAGATG
>NC_060157.1:3215063-3234628 GCF_021292245.1 Micropterus dolomieu
ACGTCGTCTACTCTGTTCCTCGGGTGGAGGCGAGCTCTGATGCCGGCCATCTGGAAGATGATTCTCCTGTGTACTCTACTGTTACTTAGCTCCACATTTAGTCTCTGAGGCCAACAGTTTGAATACGTAACTGTGTAAATAAGCTGAAACATATTCACACAAATATCTTTTTTGTGTCTGACTTTTTAAAGTAAGAACAGTTGTAAGAGTAGTTCTGTCCTCAGTAACATAACCTCCAATCTGCTGCCTCAACAGCACGCTTCAGGTTAGAGCTACTTTCACTACTTCTGTATTTTTTATTAAGTTATTATATATGTTAAAGAATTATTATCCGTTTTCTTGGTTATGACTAAGACAAATAATGAATGTTTAAGTTAGCATTACCATTACAGTAAGTTGGCTGAATTATTTTATATAAAGTTAGCAGGTTAGCGTAGGAGTAAGGTTTTTAGGGTCAAATTAGGGTTCACTATTTTGACTAATAAAGGATCAAGTAACACATATTTAAAGTGACACCTAAATAGAAACTAATGAATAAATGTGAAACATTATTTCCCATGTGTGACGTCTGTGAACAGGTGTGATGTGTCACCAGACTGTAGCCGGTCAGTAATCTGTCAAGACACTTTCAGACACGGCTGTGGCACAGTAATCACACAGGCAATAAACCTTGGAATTTTAGTCCTGCTCATGAATATTTATTTATGTAGTTGGCAACAACCACTATGTATTTGCATAGTGCAAATAAATAAGCACTTTATTTGAACTAAGAGCATAATGTTAACACAATATAAACACAATAACATGAGATGTAGTACAGTAAGTAGTGAGGATGTGTGCGTGTGTGGTGTTGAATTAATCAAGCAAAGATGTGTGGAAGACACGAGCTCCCCACTGAGGAAAGGACAGGAATCAACAGACCCTCTTCCTCCAGCTAACTGCTGCTATTTCTATTTCATAGAAATAGAACACTTAGAAAAAAGTGCCAGACAACTGTTTTATCTTTATTTGAAGCTACTGTCTGCACTTTGTGCCGATGGAGTCCTGTGGAGATAAGGTTTTAAAGATGCTCCCAATCATAGAACAAACAAACAATCCCATTCTTGACCTGACTTAATAATAAAAAGATTTTGAAAAGAAGATCTGGTAGTCTGAGAAGAATCACTTCACAGCAAGACAGTTTGGGAAAAATACCTTTAACGTGTGCAAAAATCCGTATCGGCAATACATTTATAGAATCCTGTATTTTGAGAAACAATGTGAAACTATTACTTTCTAAAGTGTAATTTGTGTCCCCAGGATGCTCCTGGTACTCACATGCATATTGTTTGGTACTGTCCTTCTGTCAACAGGTATAATGTCAATGTTAATCTCAAAACAAATTCTACTTAAACCTGCATTAATTGGTTCTTTTACCACTTTGGGGGGCAGTGCAGCAGCACAACCCTAACATTTTCAAACTGTATGAAGCAAATACTGGGTGATCATCCAGCAAAGGGCAGCAGTAGCTCAGTCTGTAGGGGACCTGGCTTGGGTCCAGCGTGGACCAGAGTACCAAGTATGGAGTGGTAGCTGGAGATGTGTCAGTTCACCTGCTGGGCACTGTCGAGGTGCCGAACCCCTGACTGCTCCGGGGGTAAAACTATGTGGCAGCCCCATCACTCCCCACAGTAACATGTTTATGGGTCCTGTGTTTGCATTTCTGTACTTCACCTATGTGTGTGTGTGTGTGTAAACTACATAATAGAGAATAGTGATTAATGAACTTATTTATTTACCCATCCTGAGTAAGTCCAGTGTTCAGAGAAGTGAATCTTCAGAAGTTAGTAGTTTCCCACAGCAGAAGAAAGAGAGGCAGCGGTAAACAGCCTCAACATGAAAGTGCGTCACACTTTTATCTTGTTCTTCATTCTCAGTGATTACTTTCACTTCTCTCATTTTAATTAAATTTGTCTTTTTTAGATGATATAGATTTTATTGCCTAAAAGGGGTAAATTTGTTTCCACACAATGTGCATTATGTGAGCCTCCAGAACACAGATACATTCAGAAGTGGAGGAACTGAGTACTCCACTCAGTTCCTTTACTTAGAAAGAAGTACCAATACTACATTGTAAAAACTACTCAGGCCAGACATTACAGGAGAATAAGGTCCTTGAAAGTTTCCCAGTTGATTAGTTTCTGAAATATTTTGTTTATATGTATGTGCAAATTAGGTATTATCTAAATAAAAATAAAGGTCCAAACTCTTCTTTCATTTTAGTGACATATTATAGTAAAAAGTTTTATAAAGGGAATTTTGGATATCTGTTTTTATCACTCAATAAATCTGAAAATACTCTCAACAGTCATAAAAATGAATAACATTTCATCATATTATTAGGAACAAAATGTTATATACTGTTAATCCTGTGATGGACTGGTGACCTGTCCAGGGTGTACCCAATGTGCCCAATGTCAGCTGGGATTGGCTCCAGCTCCCAGCGACCCTGTATGCATCCATCCATCCATCGTCAATAAGCGGTTGACGAGGATGGATGGATGATACATAAACAACCACCTGTGTAAAAAGCTTTAGAATATAGAGAATAAAATTGGAGGGGAGGTTTCAGGTTCTGAGTATGATAAAAAATCATTTTGAGAAAATGGATTTTAAAGATATGTAGTGTAAATCTTCTAGACATTTTGCAAAGAACTACAACGGAGTAGGTTTTTTTTTACAACTTTCACAAGTTGTCACTGCAGACACAGACCCAACCGAGACTGTTAGTGGGGAAAAGACCTTTTTTTTAATATTCACTTTTTCCTCTGTTTTTGGCTTTGATGAATTCGGACAATGTCTGCAGTTTGCTCGAATTAATAAAAGTCTCAAATATACCTCACCAAAGGAAAATGGATGATGTTTTTTCCGTTTATGAACAAAACAAGCCACTGGACTTCTGAAGTTAAAGACGTTAAAGACACTTTGATGAAGTTCGATGCAGCACTGTTTAGCAGTCTGACACAAACTGACAGTTGGATGTGGTAAGAAGTTTAGCAATGTGCCAGTAAAAACAGAAAAGAAGAAGTAAACAATGCAGGATTAAACATATTATTAGACAAACTAAGAATAAAGAAAAAAAAGAAAGGCAATCGCAAGTACTGCATAAAAACTATGGTCTTTAAAGATGGCATACACGTGTGCAAACAGCAGGAAGAAGAACAACATGTAATGGAATGAATGTAATTTTAAGTTGAAAGTTACAAAGATTCAAAACGTAATTATAAAGTCAAATTAGCGAGTACAGTAAGACCTCAGCAGCCTCCCACTGACGTCCACACTGAATCAGGATTTTAGCTCAGAAAACAGCAGCTTTAAAGAGCAGCCACAAAAATAACCTGAGGTAATTGTTTGATTTTCACACATTGCACAAAAGCTTTTTCTCTATTCCTAAATCCTAAGATAGAAATGAGCCTTTTACTTGTTCTGTTCCCTTTTTTGTTTGGACCCAGTCTTTGTTATGTGGCCTGAGACACAAATGAAAACTCTGCTTCATTGTTCAGCTAACTTTTTTTGTTGTTTAGTTATTTTTTGGATGAAGCAACTGATGACAGGAAAGAGTGTCGACATATCATCAAAAATGTATTTCTAAACTACCGGCAACTTTTCCTGAGTTTTACTTTTGACTATGGCAAACACTGAAGTTTAACATACAGTTAATGTTTCAGATTTAAAGTGATTTCAAGGTTTTTATTCAAAAAAGTACACAGATGTTTATGTTAAAATGTTAATGCACCCCTGCTGAAATTCTGAAATTCTTCTGGGCATTTCTGTACTGCAATTTCATGGTACTTATTAACCCACATACACAACCCGCAGTATGTGCAAGATGATAATATCAGCAGATAAAATCAGCTGATACTCAAAATTCAGGTGGCAGGTGACAATTCAAAATATAAAAATTCAACAGAATAATAATCAGTAATCAATACTTGTCGTTTAAACTAGAGTTACTTATTTTGGTGGTATTCTATATTTAAACTGCATCTCATGTTTTCTTATTGTGCAAAGAAACCTTTCTCAAAGCATTTTCATTTGATATTTAACATTTCTTGTTGCAAGCTATTTTTCAAAACGTTTTCAACAAATTATGCTTTTAAAAAGTGATGGGGACAAAATCATCTATTTCAAGAAGTGGTGGGGACATTCTGTCCCCAGCATCTGCAGTGTAAATGTCACCTGCTATCAAAGTATTATTATTAAAGCAAATTTTAGTACTAATTGTAATTTAGTTATAACAGATAACAGACTAGGCTGCATTTAACCACTCAGTCAGTTTGGGGGAATATCACAGTAGGTACACGTTATATAGAAGCATGGTGTATTGGTGAGGGGTGTCCGACCAATTTTGGTGGGCCGCCTGGGCCAAACTGCCAGAGCCGATTTTTTGTCCCAGTCCAGCCCTGGCGTTACTCCCAACACAGTTGACATGGCAGCAGCTGTTCTGTGTCCAATACAGTGCCAGGTTATCTGCAGAGTGTTCGCTTTACCAGCAGATGGCAACGTACACTTTGTCATCTGAAGCGGTGAAGTGAGTCAAAGCCTCAATGGCTCAGACAGCTTCAGAAAGTGACCTTGTTTAGTCCACTGGTTCCCAGCCTAGGGGTCAGGGCCCTCCTAGGGGTCATCCAATAAATCCGAGGCAACTGGAAACAACTCATGGACATTGGAAACATGATAAAGGGCCCCATCTAGACTTGCTGGTTCACAAAGGAGCTCAATCTGAAAATGTGATGGATTTTATAAGATTATCATATGTTTTTTTTATGTAAAATCTTAATTTGAAAAGATTAATCAAGTAAAAAATCCAAAATAAACTCTTACTTCACTTAAATGTGAAAATATCAGGAGAGGTGCAAGAGGGAGGTCTGGCATGAGAGAGGCAGCTTGTAGAGCCAGAATATTTTCACTTATAACTCTATAAATAAAGGGTTGATATCGACCAAACCAGAGTTGGTGATTGATGGAACAGCGGAAAGACAAACCAAGAGTTTTATTTATGTTTCTGTTGAGTTTGAATAAAGTAAGATGATCTGCAAGGTATTTGTCAATGGAGTCTTTGACGGGAGCGATACAACTGGTTCAGACATTTTACATGTAATTAAAGTTCCTTGCCATGCTCTGGTGGTTAGACTCTGAAGGCTGCAGGCTCCTAGATGTGATGCAAATGCTGGTTCATGAGGTGCGGATTTCCCAGCATGCAGAGGGAAGTGCTGTTCCGAGAGAGTCCTACAGCTGGAGATATAGTCACAGAAGCCAACCAAAGAGTGTTTGTGTGTCCAGTTTGATTTTTAGACTGTTCAATTTGTCCCATAGCTAAATTTACATTTTTCTTTTAACAGCCGGTAGCTCACATTAGTTGACTCTCTTTGTCAATAATGAATGAAAATGAGTTTCCTTAAATTCCTTAATGTGATTCCTCAAAGTGTTTCCCACCACAAACTGTACCTATAGTTCATTAGTGCATCATGAGGCGGGTGGTGAGCAGGCATTGATAGGTTACTGTTTGCTTTGATTTACTGTAAAAAGCATCTGTAAATCACATGCAGGGGCACGTGCAGTGATGAAACTGAACAGCCAAGGTAAAGATTATTTGTTTTTCATAAGCAGCAGACTTTTCTAATCACCAACAGCATCCTCTTACAAAGCTGTTGCTGTGTTTTTGTATTGCTTGTACAAACGTTAGCATGTTAACACGCTAAACTAAAATGGTAAACATGGTAAATGTTCTCAAATTAGAAATATACTCAAAGCATCTGTGTGTCTAAGTACAGCCATGGCTGCAGCATTGTTACGTGAGGGATATTGATTGCAAGAAATCTGCATTCAGCTTCTAACTGGGCTGAATAATCACAGTGCGACAAGGTGACAGTTCAAAGCCACCTTCATGTCACCAGCTGGCTGGAAGTTACAGCTCCTGAGAAAACATTCTGATTATATTTTATAACAGTTAAACTAAGTTGCTTTTATACAGGATGGATTTGATAGTTTGGTATTTTGGGAAACACACTTGTTTACACTGGGATTATTTTGTATTAAACAAAGAAGACATGGCATGTTAATCTGTGAGCTTTTGCTACTTTTGGACAGGCTAGCTGTTCTTTGTGCTAAGCTAAGGTAGCCTGCGGTATCTTCAGCTTAAAAACACACAAGAGTGGCTTTGGTCTCGTCTAACTCTTGGCAAAAAATCAAATAAGATTTAAACTATTTATTTAAGAAAAGCTGACTGTTTCAATGCTACAGTTTACGGTGAAGAGTTGATTTAGGATTGATTTTAAATTAATATAAAAGATTATGGTTCTTTATATAAGATCAGGACTAAATTTTTATATCACAAGTAGCTTGTTATTAGAATCTAGGTTCAACATAAGGAGGTAAATTTCAGCTTTGGGTTAGGCATTAGGAGACGACGTGCAGCAGTGTGTGTTTTACAAGGAGAATAAAGGCGGCAGCAGGCGCAGAATTCATAAGCCTAATGGTTCTAATTGCCTTACAGGATTTATTGATGTGTAATTAAATAAAAGTGTTAACCCCTTGTACCTTTTCTCATTTCTTCTCCTGATCTGTCTCCCCATTAGTCGCTTTCTCTCCTCTTCATTCTCTCCACTCGTCCTCTCTCCCTTTCTCACTCCACCCTCACACTTAAAATGACGGAGATGACAGGTCATCTTCAATCTGTACAAGTCGTGTGTGTGTGTGTGTGTGTGTGTGTGTGTGTGTGTGTGTGTGTGTGCTGCCATTTCTTGGTGTTATGTATTTCAGTCATGGAGGCTGAGTCACACTTACGGTAAACTGTATCTATAAGGAAAGATGATGATGATGTGTGTGTGTGTGTGTGTGTGTGTGTGTGTGTGTGTGTGTGTCTGATGACATGTCCCAGACAATGCCAGACATGAGACAAGGACATGCGAGAGGAGAGAGAAAGATCCTCATCTGCTGTATTGATCACTGCATCTTAACTCTCGGTCTACACACACACACACACAAACACACAGAGGTTAAGCGAATTAAGCCTTAAGTGAGGGAAGACATGATGGAGGAAAGGGTGGAGGCAGAGTGAGGGACAAACACAACCTGCAGGAGCTGGAGGAGATAATGGAACTGCAGTCTGCCTGAGAGGAAACTCAATTTGCTGAGAAGACGGAGATCAGAAGATGAAAGTGAAAGAGAGGGAGATGCTGGAGACATGGAAATAATGAGCTTTTTGTCTAAAGGCCACTGTGGTTGGTATTTTCCCTAAACCAGTTTCACTATTCATTTGTGTCTGTTAGTTTGTCAGCCCACCACTTTGGTCCAGAATGAAACATTGCAGCTACTGGATGGATAATCATGACATTTGGTTCAGATCTTCACGGTCTCTTGAGGATGAATCCTGCTGACTTTGGTGATCCTCCATCTTTTTGTCTTGTGCCACACAAGTTTACACTTATCCTGTGACATATTTAAACATCAGCTAGATGGACTTAGACAGAATTTTGTATTTTTGAGGTTGTTATTTTTTTAGGTCGAAAGCTGTGAGTGTGGTGAAATTTAAATTTGTGACATTCGTGTTCCTCTCAGAATGAACTGCTCGCACCAGCATCAGGTGTACATTTTTATTTTGCCAATACTTTTGGCTTGTGAGCAAATACCGCAGAACTAATGACATTACATTCCCTTCAGCCTCAGTTGTACTTTGTGTTTAGTGCTAATTAACAAATGTTAGCATGCTAACACCCTTAACGAAGACATGAGCTGTTTTTCAGTCTGTGTTCTTGTCTGTACTTGTGAAACTTCATCAGTCGCTGCCCAAGTCCTGTTCCAATTTAAAAATATGCATCTAGCCAAGTACAGTAAAATACGTTTTTACCGCATCAGTGCTGACTTGTGTGAATTTCGGAAGTAAAAGCCAAGTATCCCAGAATGCATTTGGACCAACAAGCGGAAATGGCAGAGGAGAGGACGCACTGTAAGTTATAATACTGCTAGTAATGTGTCACCGAATGCAGTTTTGAGAGTTTTTTATGCCGGAATATAGTTGTTTAAACTCCAAACGTGGAGTTGATTTCTCAAGCTTCGAAAATTTGCTACAACATTTTCAGGTCAAGTCTACTGCTGTTTCAAATGCTCAGTGACCGACTGCGGGTTCCCAAGCCGAACTTGCCAAGTCCGACCTTTAAAGCACAGAAGTCCGAACTTGGCGAACTCAGTGTTGAGAAACATCCATGGTAAACATTATACCTGCTGAACATCAGCATGTTAACGTGTGTTTTCATGTTGGTGCAGGAAGCGAATACAGGATTTCAATTATATACATAAACTTTACATTCAGACATCATTATTATGTTTTGACCACAGCTGCTTATTAATTGATGGAGCATCACGCTGCTGGGTGTTGACTTCGGATCGGGTTTAATTATCCTCGCATCTCACTTTTTAAATTAATTTATGTACATCGGGTTCATCTGTTTAGATGAGAAGACCTTCGCAGCTACAGTGCAGGTTTACTAGTTTTGACCGTTGGTTTGGGTTATTATAATAAAGGAAGAGGCACACCCGAAGAAAATGGCATAACAATAATCACACACACACACACACACACACACACACACACACACACACACACAGAGACAGAAACAGACACACACACACACAAACTGGTCCCTGTTACAGTTCTCCTGTACCTTCCTGCCAAAGAAAAACCCTTAAACACGGACACTCTCCTTGTCCATCTGTCCTCTCTCACACATTAGTCTTTCTTTTGTATTTCCTTCACACACACACACACACACACACACACGCACGCACACAGCGGAGAGAAGAACGGGGGTGTTTTGGCTGCCTGCTCTGTTTGGCAGATATCAAAATGCCACATGAGTGTCACAGGCCTTCATAGTCTGGGTGCAAGAGGACAGAATTTCCATTTGAGAGAGGGAGAGGAAGGAGTGGAGGAGGAAGAAGAGGAGGAGCCGAGCGGGAAAAACAATACAGTGGAACAGGGTGAAGGAGATTTATGGGTACGAAGATGTGGACTGCTTGTGCTGTGCTGTCTGAGTGCAGCAACTGAAACCGATCTTTCAATCAAATAGAGGTCACCCGGACTTTTGACCGAGTTGGAATTCCATATTAGTGGTTAACAACAGATTAAATATGTTTTCAAGAAAATTAAGAACATATAAATAAGAGGTGTTTAATATTCCATTAAGCCGTGTAAATCACATTTTTTTATTTAACATGAAATAATATGAGTGTGTGTGACTCACACAGATTTATCATCTAGTCAGCTGCCTATCAGCCTCTTTTAGCTCATTCCTTTGTTTTACTGGTTCGGTCTCACAGCTCTCATCAGCCCTGTGTTTCCGACAGCAGCAGCTTTCAGAAAACAAGCTCTGAAAAACCCACTGACAGACTTAGCGACTAGCTGGTGAAGAAGGTTTAACATTTAGCAACTCAAAGACCCAGATACTTTCTCATTGATTACTTAAGATCTCCACAGAGATGAGAGAAGTTTGTTTTGGAGTCGTCTTCACACTTTGTTAAGGCTGTAAAATGTCCTGATAGAGGTGATTCTGCAGCATCAACCAACAGCAGCTCTTAAAAATTGTCGTAAGTGATGATGCTGTCAGTGTAGTTATCTTGATGGTGAATTTCTTAACTTTTAACTTAACTTTTAACTTTTTCATGCTGTGGTATTGTTTCACTGACATAACGTCATGCGACACTGTCAAGATGGAATTTACAATGTTGTAAGGGCATTATGAAAGACCTTTACTAACTGTAATGCTGTGGCTTTATTGGATAAATGAAAAATGCATGCATGAATTCGTTAAGCAAGAAAATCACATCGAAAAATATTTCAAATCTTGTATGAACATCATGATCACGAATGAACAAATTCCAACATTATTTTAATCATCAAAAAATAATCATTCCTCATCATGACACATAAATGATTGCATAAAAATAATAACTGACAGGCAAAGTGCATTTTTAAAGGATTTTTTGGAAGTAATAAACACAAGTCCTACATTTGAGTTTAAATTACTAATTCAAAGTGAGCTGTACCGTTTTTACCAGATGGTTAAATGTAGTTTTTATTCACTGATGTTCTTCCAACCAGCCGGCCGCCAGTAAGACTAGAAAACCAGAACAGAGAGGAGACACAGAGGGATGGAGAGAGGTAAAAATAGAGGGGTGGGGGGGGGTGCATGGAGGTAAAGAATAAGGGAGGGGCAGAAGGTACCAGGGGAATAGAGAGAGAGAGAGAGAGAGGATGTATGAAAGAGGCTGATGTCATTGATTGAAGCAGCCAATCAGAGAGCAGCAGGAAGGGAAGGAGGGAGGGAGGAGAGGCAGAGCTCAGAAGGGTGTGTTTTATGTACCACTGCAGCATCAGTGCAAAAAAAGACACGAGAAAAGGCACGACAGACAGGAGAGAGCAAATAAAGACAGAGACCGAGAGAAGAAGAGAGACAGACGAGGAGAAAGGAGGATAAAAGAAAAGCAGAGAGAGAGAGAGAGAGACCAACACCTGCGGAGGTAAGAGGAACACAATAGCATCCCACCACGCTGCTTGTGTCTGGGTTTCCATGCACGACTGTGTGTGTCTATATCTAAGTGTGTGTGTGTGTGTCAGTGGGCCGGAGGGGCAATGATGTCTTACATAATACGATGGCAGGTATGAACAACTGTGCACTGAGATCAATACTGTAAATATATGTGTGTGTGTGTGTGTGTGTGTCACTGTAGATACATTCGTGTGTGGGTGTATGTCTGCTCTCACTCTCTACACCTTTTGGACTTCACTACATCAAACATAAAACGACCATTCATGATTTGCCGCGTGTAGACAAACGGGCTCTGCTTTGGGTAAATCAGCCTTTAGGGAGTGTCTGACTGACTTGATTCAGCTTTTTAATGTCTGATATGTCATCTCCTGCAGCATGTTTTTATTAATATTAAATGAAATGATGCACTATAGAACATTACAGTAATTAATTATTCACGACTGGTTTGCAGATTCCTTTTTTTCAAGTGTTCAGGGCAGAGGTCTGTCAGGTAGAGTTTGTCGCTTTTTTATCCTTGCATTGCAAATAAAATCCTGGACATAAGCAGCACGATGTGCATCCTGGCTTCTCACACTGACCACCACTATCCCTTCATCCCCTGGTGCTGAAGACTGAACAGGAGATTGTTGTTTTGAATTTGTTTTCTTATGTTAGGGAGTCAGAGAGGAGCGCCACAGGGCAGCGACTAGGACTTTCTCACCTGCCAGCTCATATTATTTGATGCAACTAAGAATAATTATAATTTTTGATTCATCGGCAGATTATTTTCTCAATTATGCGATAATTGTTTTCTCTGTAAAATGTCAAAAAATTGTGTAACAAGCGTCAAAGCCATAACGATATTCAGTTTAGTAAGAAAAGCATAAAATCATCTGTTTTAAAAAGCTGGAAGCCGGATATTTAGGAATTTTTGCTAAAACAATTATTCGATTATCAAAAAGTTGCTGATTAATTGTTGATCGACTAATCTTTACAGCTTTACTTTGATGTATGAAATGCTTTTCATAAAGTTCAACAAAGAGGATTCATTCCACTTTGTCTCTTTCGCTCCCTGGTGCGTCGGCCCCTTTCGCACTTTTCAGCAGGTTTCTGTTTGACTGTTTACTCTTGAATTCCTCTTTTCACTCGCGGCAACGTCATTTAAGCCACACAAACATCTCCCCTTCTGTCGTTTGCATTGTGGGGTTTTTCTCACTGCGATTGCTTTGGCAGTGGATCACCTTAAATTAGGCCAGAACCTGAGAGGAGGAGGAGGAGGAGGAGGAGGAAGAGGAAGAGGGGGAGAGACTGAAGGAGAAGATGAGGAGGTTGAAAAGCAGGAGAGAGCGAGTGGTGGAGATATAAGAAAGAAAGACGGGCTAAAAGGCAAGGTTGAACAGGGGAGGAGGAGAGATTTAACCCAAAAAAAGAGAATGACTCCAAAAAGAGCAGGATGGGGAAGAAGACCGAGAAATGAAAAGAAAGTCTGGACTGGGAATAGGATGAGACAGTTGAGAGGAGGATGAGGAGGTGGAGGGAAAGTTACAATCGACTGGTGTAGGAGGAATTTTCTGCCCAATTTTTTTCCTCTCATGCTTGGCATTAGTCAAGATGACTGAAACCATCTGGTGGGATTTTATATTAGCGCTCTTTTGTATTTCACAACCCACAGACTGACAGACTAGAGGACAAATAATATGGCATAATAAAGGAGGCAGATTTACTGCTTAAAAGAAATAGTCATTTTTTGAACAATAATATCTCCGGCAGATGAGAGAACCCTGTACAAAGGTCTTTAATGTGCATATTTATGGGCAAATCCATGATTGTGTGCTGAAAGACTGAAAGACAAAAAAAAAACAAACTGAAAATTGAAGAGTAGTAGGGGTGGTGATGGCGCAATGGATAAGATGCCTGCCTTTGGTGTGAGAGACCCAGGTTCAATCCCTCACTGTGACCCATCCATCATTGTCCGCAAGACACTTAACCCCTCGTTGCTCCAGAGGCGTGTGACCTCTGCCGCTAAATGTAGTGTGGTATTGCAGGGCAGAATGGTCCTAGTGTCATGAGCATGGTTCTGTAAAATGTAAGATCAGGCTGGTATGTTGTTCTAATGTAACCCTTACAGCTTAGCTTCTAGAAAAACTGGGAAGGCAACACAGCAGCCAGATGTTTCAAATAGTATATTACTACATCGTACTACTTTGTGGTTCAAAGTTATCTGAAGTATGCTTGAGTGAAAAACACATGTGTTTGTCACATTAATGGCATTTAAATAATTAATATTGTAGCAAGGGCTTTACTGTACAGAGTTTTTTGCTGATTCATTGCAGTGAATTTTTTATCACTTTTAAATCAAAGCGAACTTTTCGATCAAAGAGCAATTATTATTTTTTACATTGTATACTGCCCTGTGAGCATTTAAGGGATGGAGGTTTGCAGAAAAATCATATAATTGTCGAACAGAAAATGCAGTTTGCAATAGCAACACACAAACACAAAGGTCGACATGCATATATTTACTGACTTAGGTTTAATCGCTAACTTCTGTGACGGTAAAGGTTAGGGTAAGTTGCCTCGGGGGGCTCTGTGAGATGTGGCTATTGAGACGTCTTGCATACAGTAGCCACGTTTTTTCCAAAGCATGTATGTGTGACGCCTGAGCATGAGAACAGGCCGCAAATGAATATCAAAAACTTTTTACTGTCCCCAAAAAGTAGGTATCAGGTAAGGCGTCTTCTCAGCTTCCATTTTTGTCCTGTATCTGTACTAGTTTTTGTTTAAATAATTTTGGTATTTTTAAACTTGGGCTCAAAATAACTATTCGGCAAAAAAAAAGCTTCAGAATCCGTGCAGTGGATGGCTTCAGCCGGCAGCTTCCTTTGGGACAATTGTGCTTCTTTTTGCAACCGACAGGCTCAGACTGTTATAACAGGTGTCTGACAACATCGTGGAATGGTTCCCTACGAGGGACTCCTGGTGACACCCTTTGTTTTTAGCTGGAAACTGAAATTCGGTGAGAGGCGAGTTGCTGCAGGAAGACGACGGTGGAGTGAGTTGTACATAGTGGAACTCATAGCAAGACATTATTTCCTAACATTACTCCAACAAAAACAAACTTCTCTCTCCAACTCTGACTCACATTTGCGTCGTCTTCCTGCAATGTCGCGTCTCACGAGACTTCGCGTCTCATGAGATTTCAGACTGAGAATTGTCCTTGAGCGAGACTTCAGTTTCCTGTTAAAAACAAAGGGTGTTACCGGGAGTCCCTCGAATGGATCCTTTCCTTGATGTTGTCAGTAACCTTTTATAACAGTCTGAAGCACTTTTTGTGGACGTCAGTTTCACGAGTGCAATTTCCCTACTAGGAATACGTTGCAGACATTGCAGATGGTTCGAGGTTGGCGGCTGAAGCATCTACTGCGCGAATTCCAACATTCCATAGATTTTGTACTTACTAGTCATTACAACCCCAAAACATCTAAAAATAGGGCCCCAGTCTGGCCTTTGTTTTCTGCCTGACTGTTTAAGCATCATACTGTACCTGGTAAACTGCAAACAGACAGACTGTCTGCCTTCCTGGTAGCATCCAGATTTGTACGATAGTGTGCGGAGCGAAAGGACAACATGAATTTCTGTTGTCCTGGCAAGTCTATCAAGTCAATAAAAGTCCCAGGAGAAAGGTTGAGGAGGCAGTTTGGAGCCAGACTAAAAGGTTTGAACTGCAGGACTGCGGGTCAGAGGGAAGTCTGGGCCAAGAAAATGAGATTAGTCTGACTTTTGCTCTTTCTCTGTTCCTCTCAATCTCTGATTCTGGCTTCCTCTATGTTCCTCATTGTGCTTGTTCCCATCCATCTTCATCCATCTCTCTCACGCCCCCGCTCCCTCCCCTCTCTTTCTCCCTCATCTTTCCTCTCTTTCTTTCTCTTTCTTTTCCCCTTGCTTTTTCCATTTCTCTTCCACAGAAAGAGGCTTTTGTGTTGAGAAATGGGAGGAATGCCCCTTACTCTATTTCCCCTCTTCTTCTTCTTCTTGCTCTTCTTCCGCACGTCTTCTCCTTCCTTCAACCCGTCTTTTCCAGTGTGTGTGTTCCTGTTTGTGCGTGTTGAGTTGTGTGTTTGTGTGTGTGTGTGTGTGTGTGTGTGGTGGGTTTGGGGGTGCATCCATTAGTTCGGATTAGAGACTGTAGGAGGGTCTTAACAACCCCTCTGTGTTTGGGGTTTTAATCTCCTCAGAAACAGCTAATCTAACTTCAGTGGCTTTAACATGTACAGTGCACACACATGTGCAAACACACACACACACACACACACACACACACACACACACACACACTCATACACTTCCTCCTGCAAATATGTGACTTCTGACTGTTTTTCTGGCCACTGTGGTTGAGTCATAACAAGAGTCCATTCATGAAGTGACGACAAACACAGAGGGCACTTTATCAGCCAAATATCTGAACAACAATATCATAAGTCACTCCGATGACAAATAACCACATGGGGCACATTATCTGTACAGTGAGCAGCAGATGACTGAAATATGACATACGTCTGACTCAACCCACCAGAGTGTTTTCACAGACCTGGACTCTATTAATTAATTTGATCAGGAGCTAATTTTAATCCATATCTTTGTGAAATACCCCAATGCTGTCCCATGTGCAATAATAACTGGGTTTTGTCTTGCAAATCTTGCTCATTCAGCAGAGATGAATTGATTAGTTGGTCAGTAGTTAGCACTGTCACCTCACAGTAAGAAGGTTGTGGGTTCAAACCCAGGTTTCCCCGGCCGTTCTATGTTGAGTTTGCATGTTCTGCGTGGGTTCGCTCCAGCTTCCTCCCACCATCCAAAGACATGTGGAGGTGGAGGACTAGGTTGATTGGTAACCCTAAATTGTCATTAGGCGTGAGTGGTTGTTCATAAAAGAAAATATCAAACATTCTCTGGTTCCAGCTTCTCAAATTTGAGAAATTGTTGCTTTTCATTGGTTTCTATGATAGTAAACGAAATATCTTTGGGTTTTGCACTTTTAATAAGACAAAACAAGACAGATGAAGAAGTTACATTATTTTATAGACAAACAACTGCTCAATTAATTTAGAAACAGGTTGGGTTCATGACATTCAGTGTATCATTTTGCACCAAGATATCAAGATGCCAAAAATGAATGCATTGTTTCTCAATTTCTAACTCTTAAAAACATGAAGAAGATGATTTTACTTAGAAAAAAATCTATCTTAGTTAACTAAGATCAGCTGTTTGGGTGGCACTATACTAATGATATAATATATATAATAACAGTGTAGAGTATCTGCAGAACCTTTCTTGGGCAAAACCACAAATTTCTTAGTCTTAATTAAATGCGCTAATTTCCCCTCCTTCTGTTTCTGTTTTTGTTTTATTTTATCTTGTTTTCTCATACCTGCAGTTAGTCCCTGATACCATAACTTCTCCCCAAGCTGACCATCTGTCTCCTTGTATCTGCGGGATATTGATGTGTTTGTGTCGCTTCGCTTTAAGAAGCTGCACAAAAAGTAAAAAAAATTAAATAATGTTTTCCCAAAACCAGACGGGTGCTTTGACACACTGCAGACCAGTCGAGTCAATCTGAGGAGACAATAGCAAGAGAAATTGTGTGTATGTGCATTTATGTGTGTGTGTGTGTGTGTGTGTGTGTGTGTGTGTGTGTGTGTGTGTGTGTGTGTGTGTGTGTGTGATTCAGAGAGAGAGAGAGGAAGAGGTGAATCGAGGAGATGCAGGGAGTGGCACTGGAGAGAAAGGGAGAGGTGTGGAGGGACGGAGTGGGGGATGGGAGAAAAGAAGGAGGGGCAGCATGGGGGATGGGGGAGAGAAATATTGCTGTGTGCTGCTGGAGTCAGGGGGTTACCATGGTGATGGGGGAAAGACGGAAAGGGATGGGAGAGAGAGAGAGAGACTGGCTGCACACATATGCATACACTTACATGCAATGCAAATTGACATTTTCACCGACTGATTGAATAATGTGATAAGCATCAAATCTCCTTTTAATTTAAACCTTCCTTCCTGTTATCTCAGGGTCGGGGGGTTGGAGGGGTGGGGGGGGTGGAGAATGGGAGATGAAGAGAGAGAGAGACTCTCTGACTTGAGTGGAAATGGAGAAATGCGATCTCCCACCTGGGAGTGGTGTAACTTGGAGATAGAGTTGTGGCTTTTTGGATAAAGGGCATAGAGACGTGATGTCAGACGCTGATTTGAAAGTGCATCCAGGAAGACTTTCACTAAAGTATCATTTTTAACATCTTTGTACGGTGGCCCTGAGAGCTCAATGCAATCCAAGATAAAACAAAAGCAAATGAGGAAAACTTCCATTTGTCAAAACGCTGCAAATACAGAAGAAAAGGTGGCACAGAAAGTGAAGGAAACAAGTTCTAAAACCATTTCGTTCACATCATGGAAATGAGCTACTGCTGTTTTGAAGTTTTAACACTCTGATTACATGATTGAGATATCATGTACCATTCTTTGAATTGGTAAGCTAGTAATCAGCAAGAGGCTGACGGTAGGTTAACAGCAAATATCTGCAATACTGTCTGAATTTTTTTTTAACTCAGCTCAGTTGTGATGTGCATCTTGCAGTGTTTCTGTATTTAGTTGTGTTTTCTCACTTTGCAGCTTTTTTTGTTTGTTGTTGAAACTGTTTCTTCATTTGCTTGTGTTTTGTCTCTTTCCGTGTTGTCATGTGCTTCTAAAGTTTGCTGTGCTTTGAGCTGTCAATCTTTGCTCAACAATTAATCTAAAAAAAAAAACTCCAGATCTAAAATGTTTGCTCCTTTTTCCGGCCGATCCTCTCGAGCTGGAAAGCAGCCGTCGGGTCTAACCCCACACCTTGAAGATCAAGAGGATGAGGTTATTATGTGAAGAGCCAAAATCAAAGCACAGGGTAACTTCTTCTACCTGCCAGCAGGGATTAGGTGTGATGTGCGTGGCTGCTGAAGCTGCTGGGAGTCTCGGCTCTCAGTGGATTGGCAGCAGCTGTGAAGAACAAGGTTCCGCCAGACGAGCCTCTGGGTTGTGGTGGGTGTGCGTGGGTGGGTGGATGTTGTGGGCTCAGGAGAGAATGAGTGTAGGCGGGTGGATGATTATCTGCGTGTGTGATGAAAACTGAACATTTCAGTGGAACATTCTATTTTGGCCAATTATTGCCTCAGGCCTCAAAAAGTTTTACAGCTTTCAAAAGGAGCAAGAATGCCCAATCAAATTATTTTATAGAAATAGAGATGTACAGATATAAAGATATGTGAAAAACTGTTATAATGAATATCTTTATATTAATAATGGATCAAATAAGTACATGCATGTTAAATGGGTCACTTGTAGTCATTACCAGCCATTCCCTTCAGCTGTATGAGCTTTTGCTTTTATGGCCTACAACTTAAATGTTGCTTCACTCTCATAGTTCTCATCACTGTTGTTTCCAGCAGCAGGCATCTGTTTTTTAGCAAAAAGGCTTTGAGAAACCCACTGAACATTACCTTCCGAGCACCAAACACCACACGGACACAGTTAGAGACTAGCTGGTGAACATAGTGCAGCACTTAGCAGCTAACTCAGGAGTTGGCGGAGACCAAACACAGAGCTAAAAGAGAGAGAATATTCTGTTTGATTACAATGTTTGCTATGTTGCTATGTTTTGCACAAAAAACCCCCAAAGAGAATCAAACTGTGGCCCAACTCGAGGCTGAGAAGAGGGAATCAGCAGGTTTATACATTTTACAGCGCTGGCAAATGACACTTTCTAGTCAGCTCGCTCTCAGTGACTGTTGCAAGTTTCTGACTTGAGGCACCCTGATTTTGGTTCCAGTCAGCGCCCTTAAGATTATGTCTGTAAACCCCTCACACTACAGGACAATTTGGGTGATAATCTGTTCCGAACAGATGATGGTAGGGCCAATCGGCCCAATTATCCTCTAGTGTGCAGCCGGCATCACAGTGTGTCACAGTGTTGTCGCTTCATAAACAGATTTATTTTTCAACAGTGTAATAGTTTTGAAAGGCACAGACAAATTACTGAATGTCTATGTGGTGTTGTATTTTATAGGACTTGTTGGCTGGCTTCTTTTTTAAAATTACAACAGCTGATTTCACCTGAATAAAAAGAACAGATTTATGTTTACTGGTAGATTCCTTTTGTGCAAAGACATTATCAGATTCAGAAGCAACACACAGAATTTCAACATATTAGGATTTATGATTATGAGAGTAACTGTGTCTCAGCAGATAATTATCGATCTGCACGTGTCGGAGGCATTTCCTCTCTCAACTCTGTTTTTTTTTTCACTTCTCTCTTGGAGTAAAAGCAGAAAAAGCAAATGAAAGAAGAGAAGAAGGAGTAACAGAGTGAGTGAGGCAGTGTTTTAATGGCGTTGGTTAACTGGGCCCGTCCCAGCCATGTGATATACGATCATGTAAGGTATTGATTGACATGAGAGTACAGCAAACCTTCCCACTAGCTCAATAAGCTGGGTCGAGGCTGGACAGCATTATTCTGAGTTCACCACTAATAACGTTGATGATTTCATGTTTTAATCCAGGCTGTGTTGATATCATTAGATTAGTTTAATCAGTGACTGTCTGGTAATAGGATTACATCGTTTTAAACTAAGATCATTCTCTTATATGACCTGTTTCCTGTAGATCTTCTACTGTTATTGTCAATTGAATTCATTAATAGTTGCATTACTGTATGGCTGTCTTGTCTCCGCCCGAGTTTATTTTCTTTGAAGGCAGTGATAGATGTATTGCCGTGGGTATTGTATATACCGCCCTGAGCGCTCCGTTACACTGTGGCCCTTCACAGCTGGTGCCACTCGCCCCACAGCTAAATTTAAAAGACCCCAGCCGGGCCAGAAAGCCACCCAGCGCGGGAGCCGCTGTTTATCCATGAACATACCGTCACTAATGACTGATTTATGCGCTCCTATGCAGTCGCTTCGTTTGTCATGTGGAGAAACG